>NW_019213802.1:260572-290171 GCF_002532875.2 Varroa jacobsoni | reverse complement strand
GCTACCCGAATACGGGAGTGTAGCGACAGTGAGCTGAGACAGAGCAACAGGGCAAGAGATGCTGAGAACGAAAATGTGGGCGGAAAATAGACTTTTCTTTAATGAACAATTGTTATTGTTATCATAACGATGATGATAAATCATTTTTGCTCAGTCTATTACAGTGGACTGTGTTGTTAAAAAGAAAAACTCGGGTAATTCTTTATTGACTTATTTTGACTTTATTGAAATTATCTTAATTTCAGAATTCGAATGTAGTTTAGGTTTGTTGTGTACAAAGTTATAAATATCGTCAGAAGTATGTGTAGAAAAAGAGCGTGCTTTAGAATAGAACTACATACGTGAAGATTCACGGTCGACATGAAAAAGATAACAGAAGATGATCTTGCAATCAGCTATCTATCAGTGTTAACTAAAACCATTGAATATATAGAATGAGTTATAGAGTTCCAAGGTATTTGGATCAGACGTCCAACGTCTATTGCTAATTAGACTAGTATACAAATCCAAACGGTACGAAGTTCGTTAAAGTCTACTAAGTATACTAGGCCTCATCACGAAATTCCAACTAGATATCCAAGGCTTCACACATTTTATACAATTACTCTAAATATCACAAACGGTATGAAAGTGAATCATTTCAAAGGGGTGCAGCAGCAAGTAGCTTAAGTGATCCGTGCTTGTCTTTTTCTTCAATGTTATTTAGCTGTTTCTATTTCGAGTGTTCTGTACTGCTTGCATAGCTGATATAATAAAACAGCTTACCTTTGCGAATGAAACTCATCCCAATGGGTCAGTTGATTGTGTGCTCTTTGGTCTGCCCCCCGTCTTGCCAAAGACACGTGGCATTCTATATCGACGTACGCGTAAAAATAACTTGCATAATAAACAGTCAAGGGTGACTAATTTTATAAATCGTTGTTTCGGTCACCTGCAAACATATTAAGTACTCTCCCTAAAATTTGTACGCCTCACAATATAGCTAAACTGTGGCAATAATCTTTAGCAGAAGTAAAAACGAACAATTCACGGACTACAAACAGTATAAAAATGGCAGCATCGAAATAGTTCAAGTTATTATTACCAAAGTTTTATAGTTGATTTGCTTTCGCAGCATAGGCCTGCTCAACGGGAGCTTTCTTCCACGCTACCGGCGCCGGCCTAGACAAACAGAGATAGTCCCATAAAAAAATTATCTGAAGATATTTTACAGTAATCACAGTATTCAAGTTATTGTTCTATAAAAAATTGAATTCTTACATTACTGTTTATGTTACGCAGTCTAAGTTATTGCGGTTAATGCAGACGATCTAAATTAAATCGATCGCGTCGTCATATCTGAACATACGCGACGTACATACTTGTTACTGACCGGAGCTTACAACCCTTGTCTTTGACTGGTCAGTGCCTAAGTGTTAACTCTGCCTGAACTATAGTTTCTTGTTCAATTAGCATGAAGTTAGTTACTTTTTAGCGGCGGAAACGCTCACAGGGTGATAATCAATCATAATTAAAAAATTATTATAAATCATGACGTAAGCTGTCAGTTAATACTGGCAATAATAAGGTCGATTTATTTGAGAAAACAGATTATGCTATTTACTATTGCAGTTGTATAATACAGATAAACACTAAATTGTGACTTTATCTATCACCTGGTCGCTTTACAGCAGAACTGTGAATGTGATCTTGTTATTATAACAAATATAGCATGGCCAGCACTTTTGTAAATGTTATGTTGTACAGAAATGCGCATTAATGCACCGAGGCGTAGGAACCATCAATAATGTTTTGATCAGAAACAGTGGAAATGTATGTGCCAAGATACTTGTGACTTCATCTGATCTATTGAACAGAAAGCGCGTACTTTACACGGGTCCATGTATGAGACTAAGCGAGTCGCCTACTCAAATACTCTTACCCGCTCGCCACTGCCATTTGGCGGGTAAATATTTAAATTTTATTTAATCTGATATGCCCGCGAAACATGTTGATCAGCGTTGCCACCTAGTGAGAGAAATTGTAGATAACGTGAGGCGACGGTCCACGACCCAGAGAGGTGCGCCGTATTGACATGCTGAGCTAAAAAGAGCTTTGATGCCGTTAACTGATTAATGCGAGTATGATTTACATTGGAAATGTATCGAAATAATCTAGTTTTTAATTTAATTGCTATTTTTAAAGCCCTGGACTGTTGTAATTAATGTATGCAAATTGGATTAGAAGTACGTAAGTGAAAAAAATATGTCAATATTCTGTTCCACCAACGCCTTCGCGGTAAGTACCTCGTATGCCTTTCTGATAGGATAAGTTTAGGACTGATCAGAGTTCTTAAAACTGAAACTCTTTCATTACCTAAAAATGATTTATTATTCATAGTGATTTTTCGAGCTGGTTGGTCTTTTTATAATTGCATATACACATTGAGTATAACTTTCGTCTACTTATCATGATGTTGTCCACTATTTGTCTGCCAGTATAAGCTACTGTTATAGGCGGTGACCTCCCTTTTATTCTCCCTTTTATTAAATTCAAGGCGTCCTTGAGCTGTGGCAGGCGATTCAAGAACAGTTACCTTAAGAACAAGGGTGGGCCAAACAAATACGCAATACATAGTGCGTTCATAACGTGATATTCGTCATTGAGATTATACAGTCGACAGATAGTAGATTTTTGCGTGCTCAGAAGAAGAAATTTAGATATGTAGGAAGCCATAACTAGCTAGTGCTAAGACGAATCTTCTACCCGTCATTCGAAGTACCGAAAAAAAGGCTGTGAAAATAACGCGCCTGTTGATCTATTGTAGACGGGTCAATAGTTTCCATGGTAAATATTCTATTTATCGTTTTAAAAAATATGTGTTTAGTTTAGTGTTCTAATATTCGCACGGGATACTATGATAGTAAATAGCCTTTAAGGCATTTGTTTTAGTTCGCCAGAATTATGGTCAATCTGTATCTGAGGGGGTAGTTGGTTTCATATTTTCTGCTTTCTTGTTCTTTCGTTGTCATTGTTGCCTCATTGTACTTATGCATACAAACCTATATATCTTTACACAGATAGAATATATCTGACGTCCTTATTAGAAGCTACCCATTTATTCCTCGTAAAGCTCAACTAGTTGCCGCTAAATGGTGTAACCAGCTTTATTGCATAGGTAACTACGTGCGAATAATTTTAACTTTTCGTTAACATGAACCCAATATCATTATTCATAGGTACATGGGTCCACCCCAATCATATCTCCTAGTGTTCTTTGACTGCCAGCTAAAGCTAACAACCTGCTTTCGCCAACTGCCTTATACCCGTAATACTTTTATACAAAGAGTATAGCAATATTGATAAATTTCGTTTTTTTTCGGCCAATACGAGCGATCCTCTACAAATAACTAAAGAGGTTTAATAGTCTCGTCAGAAGGTGTATAATACTGAGCCCGGACTAGAACTCCACCATGAACACCTCCTATGAATAGAATATGACACACAGTAGAAGGCTTAACCTAATAACGATGATGATGATGATAATAACAGTAATTTTAACACCAAGTAGATGTTTGCTTACGATTCTGTCCAAGGGGCTCCTCGTGGTCGTTCAAGCTTCTTGGGAAGTCAGCGGCGATTACGGCGCCAGCATCGGCTGCCTGAAAACATGATGGTACTGCTGGCTTATAGTCATCTTTAATTTCCAACCCTTAATAATTTGACCATCAATAGCTAAATATTGACTAATTAAGCAAGGAACTTGCCTTCTGCCTCAATTGCAGTAACTTGCCCACCAGCAGGAATAATAATAATAGTAATAGCAATTATTATCGACACTATTTTCATAGTACCTAGGAGAAACTCGTTTGTCGATACCGGCTTTTTTATGTTTTTCGCAACAACCAATGAACACTTAACGGTAAGCGACTCTGACGCACATCAGAGTAAAACTGTGCATAGGATGTGGTTTAACAAAGGTTGCCTTGCTCCTAACCTATTAGACCGGCTAACAAAAGCTAAGATGGCGCGCCAAGTACTCCTTCTTTTGTCCTGCCTGCTTCGCCAATATGGCAAATGTGATCTCGAAGCCTCGATTGTTATTAGCTTCTGTTGTCCTATATTCAATATTGAACGACCTAATCATTATCGTTGAATCATAATTGGTCATCGGCAGTTGTTTTGCAGCTTACGAGCTTTGTTCGTCAGGTCAAAGTAATCATTTTTCGAGTAGGTAACAGGAGTGCGCGACTGAGAAGGTAATGCCATTCGTTTTAGCACTCGTAGTTTTGTAGAAAGGGAGAGCCACTGTCTGCCGTGACCACAGAATTGTGGATTTGGGTCAGCGTAAGAGGGGCTCAGATTAGCTCCGATTGCATCCCATGGAGTAGCATGCCGGTCTGACAGTGTTTTCGCTTTTTGACATCCTTTCAGGAAAAAAAACAATGAAGGACCAAGCACTAGGAAGATGAAGCAAGCGGAGATTTGGCCAGATGGAAAAATTAGAAAAATAGTCTACGATTGTGGCTGCTGGTACCAGTCCAGTGTGAAGAGGGCGGTCGAAGAGCTTCGACCGTCATTAGCAAGATGCCTTAACGCATCATGGAGATAGGAAGACCTCGGCAGGGTGCCGTTTGGCCGTTGCTTGTGCTAGGAAATGCTTCTGCCAAGGAAAATATCTCAAGCTCCTAATATTGATGAAGCCAAGAAGAGAGCAGGCGCCAAAACCAAGAAGCCACCAAACGGAGCGGTCATCAATAAACTAAAAAGAAGTTTGCGAAACGAACAAGGAAAAAAGAGCAAAACCTAAGAGGTCTGTCATTATTCAAGGTCATATGCGTACGCAGAGTACGCTTCACCTCACGAAGGACTTTCTTCGTGTTCTGCCAAAAATACTCTCGAAGAAACCATTTGATGGTACCGAACTGGGTCATGTGCGATGGAAGGTGTTGATGTCTCGAGCACTTACAGTGTGTCGCGAATCCGCAGGTCGATCCACATGCGTCCTGCAACCTTTGCGAAAAGCTTTAATCACGTCACAGCGAATTTTCCTTTTTCTGTTTTCATATGGCCAACTCTCGCTATCACAGCCGCAATCTTGCAGCTTTCCGTTGTCGAATACGCAGAGTGGCCTTTCGACCTCCATTACAGCTTGCGCAACCCCGGAACTGTTGAACTGAACCCTGTTGATTTCTCCACCCCAGACGCCGGCTCGTTCGACCCGATGTCGTTTGTTGTTCTCGGATTGGTTGAATATATTATTCGGAACACCGATAATATGCGCAACTAACAAATTTCTTATTGCCCAAGCCGATGTTGCTTGTCGGGTTGGCTGGTAGTTCATCTATCTGAGAAGGCGGTGAAGATAGGAAAACTGCTATTGTAACCACTATTACTACTTCGCATCCAGACGAAATGGAAATATATCTGCGCCTCCTTGTCGTGATGGACGGATAACGCCGGTTGGGAATACATTTCACGACTACCTTCTTCTTTTGCCATGTCCATTCCGCCAAAGGCGATTCCGTCTAGATAAGCGAAGTCGTCAGATGTACTTAGATGACGGCTAAAAAATGACAGAAGTCCGGGTTCTGCCGACGTCTCTTCCTTTCTAATTCAGTAACCCGTATTACTTTCAATATGGCCAATATGGTATTTATATGTCGTATTTAATTCACGTATTTAATTCTTTACTTGCTATCTGGTAGGAAGCCAGTAAACCTTACCTAAATAAAAGGGGACCTTTTCGTTTTTAATCGGTTAGGTAAATAAGGACGTCATAGCAATGATAGAAGCAACGACGTGAAGCGGACAGAAACCTCTATAGTAGCATACAGATGCATGTGTAACGCATGCATAATGCAAAAATGCCACATGCGAACTACAAACCACTTACGCATGTAGATCATTTGGCCTCGAGAGAATCACACACGAAGGTAGAAGCCAATGGCAACAACCATATCATCATCTGAAATCGAGTGAAAAAGACCATTAGAACAGACGCTACTAAGCTAAAGCTACCAACCACCATCAGTTGACTGTATTTTACGATTCTCATTATATATTACTACTTCTACTACGTGTATTGCTAGTTGAAATCAATTAAAGCTAAGCCGAGGCAAGGCTTTGATTACGTCTAAGAACAAAAACATAGAAAGTTACTTTCAAGCTACCTAAGTAACATTTTAAAGTCTTACCTTCTATGACTACTGGCTACAACAATGTTTGATGCCGATGCTTACATAATCAATATCGTCTTGTTCTTGCTCATTGTCTAATACGAATTCCGCATGCGTTCAATTAAATCTCACTGATGCCGCACAATGTAGGAACAATGATAAAGCTAAAAGCTAGATATAATAATAACAATAATTATAATGGCCGTGACATCATTAAACTCAACGTCGGTAACGTTGGGTCCATATATCTATATCATATATTTGTACTACTAGCCTATTTGGTCGGTATATTTGAGACAGCGCTGTCGTCGTCATTTCCCTCTCTCTATTTGCATTCTAATGAGATTAGATAGGGAATTCAAACTAGACGACAGCTATGCGTGACTACGTAATGAAGTATTTGACTGTGTGTGGAGCGGCTCACCAGCAAAGCTGGCCCGCTGACGTTGCCATCAGTCGTAACCGTTATGATGCTGCTAGCCGCGCGACTAGGATAGATGAAAGAGCTGACTTTTGCAAGCTAATAACTAATCAACAACACTCCTGCGAGCAAGCAGGCATTAATTACCTACAGACAGATTGTTACAATTGCGGGCCAAGCCCACAGAGCTAAGCAGCGTGTAGAGGGTAGGCTGTAGGCCTTTTAGGTCGTGCGTACGCTGAACAAGTAACGAGGCAGAGCAGAACGGTTCCACCGACTCAACCAACTACCAACGTCTTTTACGATAGGAAAACGGTAGATCAGCTTAGCAGAAGCTTAAGGGAGAGAAAAAAAGAAAACTATCGAAGCATATTTGAATACCGTCTGACTCGCTTAACCTATAGTTAGGTCGCGGCCCATTTAATTAGGTCGTATGTGAAAATATAACTAGGACGGCCTGTTTCTACTCTAGAAGTTGCAATCAGAAGGAAGCCGTGAAGTAAAGCAGACATGAAAAATGTTGGCTTCTACCCGAATGGCCTATTTATGGTTTTGCCAATAGCTAATTGTACATCTAACCGTAAGCAAAAAGGCTATATTATAGTTTGTTTAACCCTCTCATGTTCATATGTCTGTTTATTGGCTGACCAATCATGGATTTTTGCTTAATTCTTTAAAACTGAGATTACCTGAAAATTGAACTCACACTCTGACCTGTATTTTTTCTGCTTTCATTGTCAAATGTCAATCGAAGCAAAAATTTGTTGCTTTTTGTCAGCTCCGAACCGACCGACTGTTGCTCGTAAGGATCATAGTGTTTGCTTAACCCAAGCCCGCCTTTACGTCGACCGTACAGAGCCAGAAGGTGCAACACAATACCAATTAAACAACTCCAATGGAAAGGGGATTGCAGGAAGTTTTTTGTAGAGGTAAGCAAGGTTATTGAAAACAAACCGCCGTTTTTTTCGCCCTTTCACAACTGATGCAAACATGATAACACTCTGCTGTTCTACGGGGGTGTTAACATCTGACCAGAAAGTCGCTACAGAAATATGAGACCACAAGTATATCGTGACTCAATCTCAGGAGAAGTATGGAAAATGGCAAGACACCCGCTGCTCCTTGATGCCTACTACGGGATGAGAAAGATAATGGAAGTGTCTCAGTGCGTACTTAGACATACAGACACGTGTAAACCTGAAGAATCGCGTTACACTTCACACACAAGCGCTCTCTCACGTAGAAACATAGTATATATATATATGAACAACGTCTCTAAGGGCTCAGAGGGGAACTCCCTCATCGGAGGAGCAGAGATCGGTATGGGTACAACACCGCCAAGGTCATTAAGAGCATCGGCCAGTTGCATCAAGCAAGACCATGGCCAGTATCATGACAAGCAATTGTCAAGGTTAGCTGGCTGGCTGGCACAGCTAGTTTGGAGGATAGATCCGTCGAATGTCAGACTCCAACCGGATCGTCCAGTCAAAACGATCAAATCAATTTGGTGACGGTGTATGGCGAACGAAGGGACTATACTGGGGAGCGAAAGGGGCTTTTGGGCTGCAGAAGCAGCGACAGGGAGGAGTCGAGTAAAATGTTGTTTCGCCTCCGGCGACGACGACTCGATCGTTGACGTCGGACACGGACGACCGGCGGGCTTGAAGCAAAGCTCTCATCGAACCATCTGGGAAAGTTCGTCCGAACGCGATAGAGCCCTGAGACTAGGCGCAAGTCACTAATAGCCAAAGCTTCGACGAAGCGAGTGACTCACTCCTCCCGACTTCGACTACATACAACGTCAACGACATTTAAATGTCTTCCCGTTAAAAGTATATTTGTACATGTGTGCCGCTCCTTTAAGCGCTTCAGGACTCTCTATAAATTGAACTGAATCACAAAACATATTCTCTTTGTAACATCTTGAATAATTACAATATATAAGCCTGAAATGTATTAAACACTAACCATACAACGTAAGCCTAGAATTGCCCCTTAATAGAGTACCGTTGGAAGAAGAAAAACAAGCAGAAATTTGAAAGAAACCAGAATGTTATATGGTTTTAACATCAAGACATTCAACAACATACCGCAAAGTCTGCATATATTGCAATTATGCATTGGTCAACACATATTGAAGTAGTGTTTGTTGTGAAGTTGCTAAACTTTAGTCCGAGTCGCTTATTTTGAAAACATACTCAACCTAATTAATTAGCTTTCGCTTACTTATGCTTTGTCATTGACCTTGCAATTTTAGACTCTGAAATCGAACTGGTCGCATCGAACATCCTACCCTGTTTCTTTCTATATAGGCCGGGTACCATCGGTGTTCTGTCTGTGGTACTAAGCGGCCCCGCAGTTTACAGTCCATATGTGTATTCCTCAAGCACGTCGAAACTTTCGTCAAAATATCATTGTTTTGATAGCCGTTAGACATAATCGACTACGATTCTATCTGGCTACAAACATACACGTAATCAAATGATTAACATCTCCTCAGCTTTTTCGACATCGTGATGGTGTAACGAAAGTACCTAGGAACCGTTTCAGGGGCTTTGGTTTTTAAACTGTTTACTACTGTACTGTAATCATAGCATTCATTTTCCGCGTACGAGGGTATACGTATATCAAAATATTTCTACACGCATGTAGTGACGTTGTCGACAAGACGTAGACAAATAAACACAAGCAAAGGTTCGGTGAAGAACTTTGCAAAGCAGTTACTTCAGGCGACATGGGAGATGTAGGGAATAAATAATTGTTGCTATAGTTTGTGTAAACAGACCGAGTTCGCAATATTTGTTTTCTGCCGTGAGGGAGTCTATGTACATATGCTTGAGAAGGGGGAGCTGAAATCCAACGGCAATAGGGGTTGCGTGACGATCGATGCAGATACGAGTGATGCCGTTTTCATCGCAGGAATGGGTAGATAAATTAATTAAATGGCGGCTTGTTTAACGACGTAACCAGAACGACCGACAGACTTCACCAGACGTTCGCCGTATAACGACATGTTGTAAGAGTATATTGTCCCGCCTGATCCTCCTTCTCTGTCTATGGTTTGGACCCCACGCGAAACCTTGTGAACTCCCTCCGAAGATGTTGCGTAAGAGAAGAAATAAAAAACCTGAACACAACATAATACCACCAATATGAACCAGTAGTGGAACAACACCACATGAAAGATGCAAGACAGGATGAACCAGGGCAAACTCCTCCAAATAAATAGAAAAAACAGGGCAGCAGAGAATGACGGAGGGCGAAGGAACCAACAGATAAAAACTATAGATTATGGTAACTATGAATATATGCAAAAGAAATGCGTATAAATAAAAAAATGAAAATATAAAAATAAGAACTGTGCGTCTCGATTTCGATATTAGGTAGAACAATTTAGGTTTTTCAACTGTGGTTAATGTCCTTCGAGATTCATTCAACAAACGCCTTTGAAAGGGGAATGCGGTCACATCGTTCTCAATTCTGTAGAAGGACGGCGTCTGAAGGAAACCGGTCTCGGCCAAGTCCTAGATCGCTACCAGTCGCGATGTTTCAGACGGGTAGATTCGTTAAGATATAGGTATCACTGCGCCTGCGCGCAAGTGAAATAAAACTTTCAGCTAGACAGATCAAGGATCCTTCATTGTATCGAGGCTGGCGGTATTTTCCGCTATAAGCTAGTACAAATTCATAACATATATTTCAGTAAGGTCCTTTAAAATACAACGAAACAGCAGCGTTGCTTTGCAACTTTGTTTTATGCTATCGTCTAATGAACTTTTATATGATAGTTTATTTTTTCAACCAAAACCAACTCCACAATTTTTTTTTCTAATACCAGCAAATCTTACGTCGTTCGTAGAGTTCCACTAATGTTAGGCATGCTTGTACATACGCAGGTATTTGTAGAAGTTGAAGGTATTTTCGAACTGAGCCCGTGATGTCATTTAGCTGGACGTTATGTACGCGTCATACCTCCAGACGTTCAAAGCCACACAAGGCGCCACAATGTGGATTATCTAAATTTTCGATGCAAATTATTTAATTATAACAAAGCGTGCTTGCCTTGATAGCTTGCTCCCTTCCTGCATTTATCGTCTCTATTTGTAAACATTTAGTCGATGTACTCTCTCGAACTATTCGTAGAAAACGTAGACCATGCTGAAAGTAATTTGCACCACATCACATAAAGCATTTTCTATATTTAGAACGTAAACCTTTGCGTATGTCGAAAATTAGATTGCTTCCTGTACTACCTAATAATAATAGGGTATGACGTCCAGTAGCGCTACCACACTTAATAGTCGTCGTGGGCGATTATATTTGTTAACTTTATAGCACAACCAATAAAAAAAATGAACGTCGAATATTCTGCATTCGTAGAGACCCAAGTAAAGTTTCGATCCAGTGTAAAATGTCCACATTTGGCTTATTCCTTGTAACTAGATAAATAACGAATCGAAGTAGCAGCAAATTTAGTTCGAATACCATTTCCCAAAACTCGGATTGATTATAAAGTCCTCATATCTGCAAAACGTAATAGCCGGACGTTCCCATATATACGTATATATACTTGATGTACACGAATGCCCAGTATAAAGTCTTCATAATTAAGGAGGAGGAATAAGGTGGCGTACAGAGATGCACTGCCTCCTTTTGGCGATTAGCAACGCCATTAAGAAAGTCGGTAATTAGCGATCAAACAAGCATTGGTTTCAGTCCGTCCAATGTTGGAAATCACGAAAGTTGGCAACCACTGTCACTCGCCATAGAGTAGTTACAACTCTCCAGCATAAGTTCACTTTACGCTTATCTTGTTATGTCGGTTATCAGTTCGCTTTCCAGTCTTGTGTAAGTACTTGTAGGCCTACAAGGGATTCATTTGAAGCTTTTTCTAACTATAGCAGGTGATCCTGTTCATGTTAGTCCTATAGGTACAATTCTCACGGAATTGGAACTCACGCGTCAGGCTAACCGGTTGGATCGACTGGCTGATTCTAGATTCGCATAAAAAAATTCGTGGATGAACCACCACGCTAAGTTCGTTACGATAGATTTATTAAAATTAATTAAGACCATTTACGATTTATTCGGGTCCAGAAAAACCAGCAAGTTCTTCTACCAGGGGCAGCGGGTGGTCTCCGAGTCAGTTTCTGGATTCTCTTACTCTTTCTGGGTCTCCTTAAGTTACAAATACAAGTCGAATACATGTATATATAATTATGATTAATCCAATCGAATATGCTATAGAAAGAAACAAAACAAGATGTAGTTATGAGAGTTGAAGTGATAAATGGCGCCAGTACGTGAGGGGATCACTGCTGAGAGATTGAGAATCCCGAATGCTTCTATGCGTTCCGTTGTTTAGGAGTAGCCCAAACGGACGGAGAACTCGACCTGATATTAAATGGTTTTTGAACTAACAACGCATCTTTACTCCTCGTGTGGCTTTCTCTATTAAAAATAAGCAGAAAAATCGTGCCAAGGCACTGAGCCTAAATATGAACCAGGCTCTTCGATTTTCAAGGATAAGCAGCCAAGACTGAACAAGTATTTCGATAAAATCGACAACGTCAAGGAAAAGAATGTTTGTTTTTGGGAATATCTGACGTGCATTGAATGACAAGACCGACGTCGAAATGTACGAAAACTGTAGCTCGACGAAAGGTGTGGGTTAGCCGGAGCCGATAAAAAGGTAAATACAGGGTAGTACTATGCGTTGCAAAGTTAGCCTAAAGGTAAGTTCCAAACATTAGTTAGCCAGTGAAAATGTCGGATCTAACCAGCGGCTAAAATAACCTAAATTTGTTTCAAAAATTCGTATCAGCAGAAAAGAACGGCGCGCCAGCCGTGGCCAATACGTCATCAAAATTCTTCCAGAGAATTTTCCAGTACATTGCGCAGCTTCGGGTTGAATACGGTCTATATATATATATATACAAGTGCATGAACTATGGCAAATTACACGGAAAGGTAATATAATATTTGCTATCAATATTATCATTTCAAATGGCCTTGGGAATTCAGGTTTCGAGATGGTCATGCAGATAATACAACATGTGAAAACACCATATATGTTGCCATCCACATTATATGGATAGATATATATATATATATATACGTTGCATATGTGACGTTGTATATATTGATAAGATCGGGAAGGTAGTACTCAGATCTGCTGTTACCTGCACCTAACGATATACGGAAATATGAGAGGCACAGGGAGCTGGCTAATTTGTTGCTCCTATCTGAACGCAAACAATTTTCGGTAACAAACAGAAGAAAATCGATCCAGATGTCATTGTTAGCTAATATATAACACACAATCTTGTTAGGCCTTTTCATTGGAAGCTTGATACAAACTGGGAACAAGTGAACTGCCGTCTTGAAAGCATGTTATTCCAACTATTTCTGGCCTTACTGAAAAGAACCTTACAGCGTTATAACAAACACTCGGTAGACCTATTACGCCCAGTTAGAAAACGGCATATTTCATTTGTGCGGCAAGTGTAGATGTAACTAAACCATATGCAGCTTTTGCCATCGTTTCGCATAGCTAATGCCTGCCGTGATAATTTTTGTAGAATAAGAAGAAATAGCTAGATTTCAACTTTTTGGTATATTGGGTAAATTACACGGGGGTCCTTTGTTAATTCTATTCACTCAGATTATGTTGAGTCGCTCTATCTCGAAATCTTTATCCTCTATTGGTTTACTGTCGTTGTAACAACTTCATGCCATTGTCATACAGTCTGTTTGTTTTGGTTCGCAACGTAGATTGACATATTCGTATCGTTCTTTGGCACAGTTTACTATCTTCGCTTTTGGTTTCGAACTTTATATTCAGTTCCAGATAAGTAATAAGTATTCCCGCAAGCCACTCATGTTCTACTTTGCAGGTTCAACGACGCAAATAAATGAAGAAGACTAGGCTTAATTGAATAAAGTTTTAATCGCTGGTCAGAGGTTGGCTTTAGGCCAACAGTTTCAGGAATCATCAGGATAGTTTCAGGATATCATTATGGAAAAGTACAGCAAGGCGCAATTTCAGACAAATCTTACCTAACCTGTATGTATTAGAATATGATGATAAATGATATATTCACTACTATGTCTTACTCAAAAACAAATAAGGTCTGACGTGATCTGCAGAAAATAGAAATCTGCGGCAGATAAGATGAAATATATGGTACGATCTATCGTCATTAGATGTAACTGCTCTTACTCCCGGGGGCTTCACCACAGGTCCTCGAGCTGCATGCAACAGAACTATCGCGTCGGAACCAATATGGCTGACGGTAACAAATACGAGGCCAAAGCACATGTCAGGTGCCAGTCATCAGTATACGGCGAAGGGCTTCATGATGCAGTTTTCCCCCGGGATGACGCGAGGGCACCTGATCAGCCGTCCTAATAGATGGCCTGACAAAGCTTGGAATTAAAATTGTTACGGGCGAGTGCAGAGAAATAAACTCGGTGCTTAATTAATTGCGCTGACTGATGCATTCATCTAGATGGTGCTAGCTTAATACTAATAATATTACGAACGCACGACGAAAATTCATTCGAGCAAGAGATTTTTCATAGTGCAATTTGAATAGTCTCACAAGTGTAACACCTTACGCAATCTGTTTTTGATAAATTAATTACTTTAATTTATACTATTTAATGATTAATCGCTACGACAGGAATCAGGCTTGTCATGCACATCGCAGCTGATTTGAATTACGTCCCGACAGCTGTATTCTTGTAAAGAGTTGTAAATAGCATAATCAATTTTCTGTCTGATATATCGTGTTAGATTTAACCGAGAGCTATTGGTTATTTCAGAAATACCCTGACGGTTAACAAAAAAGCGTATAGGCGAGATTTGAAACTAATTAATTTAAAATACTGAAAAGTTCCACGTACTCTAAACAAATGCCGTCCATTCGGTATGTATTTACATACAATATTATCAGTAAATAATTTACTGATTTTAATTCATTCCATCCCAAAAGATCCGTCAATTATTCAGTCATCAGCTAAAATGACACAGAGCTCTTAGCAGACGTTATTGAGTGACGCCCACTTTATCACAACGGCAACAATAAACGGAACGTAAATCTATATTTATATTCATTTTTCTCTTTACAATTAACATGCGTCTTTAAATGAGTGCCCATCAAGCTATTTATACATACAATGCTATATATCTAAATCTATCTTCGAAGGATGAGCTTGATAATGCACATTTCACTTACAAAATCCATGATATCCACAAGTTTCTTTTCGACGTTATGTTACTGTCATGTGTGATAACTACTCGGCAAACGATCATCGATTGATCGTGCCCGATGTGCTACCATCTGGCTTGTGCCTGCTGTCAGCTACCACAAGCTAATCACAAAAGCCGGCCTCAAAATATAAAGCACACATAACACTGCGTATAGATAATCCTCGTCTGCAACTCTGAAAGTTTTGTCTGACAAAAGAAACAGTTTTTTTCGCAGATCCCCTATTTGTTCCGGGAAACTCCTTCCTTCGATCCTTTTTTAGGGCGCCCCAAGCCAGACTAGCATACATTGGTAAATCCACACTTCCAGCTGCTTCTATTTTTTACTCCACTTCAGTTGACAAGCCGTCACAAACACGTAAACAGCACGCGACTGTCAGCCGTTCGAGTTCTCCCAGGTGATCTCAGTTGTTGACTGTCTTGGCTAGACTTTGTTCTAGCGTTTTCTGCGTACTGCCAGTGTAACTTGTAAAAGGACATCCTATATGTTTTCAAAAATGTCAGCGTATATGTGTGCGACTTAGCATGGTTTCTGGTAAGCGTTCGTGCCCAATGCTCGGAAAGTCAGCGCAACGACGACAGGCGGTGGATAGCGACAATGACGAAAATGAAAACAGCGACAAGATCTGCTTCGTGTGTTTTTAAAACTAGATTCCTAGTTTTAGCGGTCTCAGTTCTAGTGAATAGTTACTGGCGAATATTCACCGATACCTCATCTAGAAGCTCTAAACCTATGAGCCGCGGCCGATGGTCGGTGGTATGCACTGGCAAGTCAGTGAGTACAGTTCTGAGTATAGCCCCTAGTCTAGTGTTTCATTTTTTTGTTGCACGCGGTCGTTTGGTCGATGGCATTCACTCCATATCGGATCTACTGACATAATACTGAGTATTGTTCATTATGGCAGAAACCGTGTTGTCGTTAGACTCTCAGAAAGTTTCAAAATTTCCGCGCGAGAGAAATAGTCAAGCTATTTTGGAACTTTGTGCACGTGTCAGTGTTACGTAGTGTTATTAGTACTCACGAAGTGTTTCGTACCGGTAGTACCAACAGTTTTACTGCTAAAAATTGTACTGTTAAGTGGTATTTTACACAGTCTGATAGAGCAGGTGACGTGATAAGAGTTTACATGTGTATGAGTTTAGTTTGTGAGTCTAGTTATCCAGTCTTCTGCATAAGCCGTACTATTCGAAAGAGCCGAAAGGAAGGTTTGTTCTCCCCGAATAAGCGTTGAGTCAGCCTAGACGACTGGTGTTGCATTCTACTGCTAAAATAGCGTTCCATAAGGAGAAGACATAACTGGATTAGCTAACCGATGCTGATTTGTGAAGACAATAGACCAGAGAAATTAAACAGCCAAAGAAGCGCCACACAAACGTATCTCGTAGCTGGCAGTTTTTATTTATGCCGAACGCGAAGTAACCTAACGATCTGGCAACCGCCGCGTGTGCAGTCGAATTAGATACGATATACCGATTGCTGCAAATTAATCTGCGTACGTAATGGGCACGTACGATAACCAGAGATTTTCTCGCAAGGGTTAATGTATAGATACTGTTTTTATTATTGTGGATGCTCGCTCTGGCGCAGTGCCATACAGGTGGGATGCCGACTACGTTATCACTCGTCATCGCCTGTCCTTGAAAGCAATTGTGTATGCAATAAATAACTTAGTCGATTAAGCAAATTACGTAACCTAATTATGCATCTAAGCAAAGCAGCAACCTTAATTTGTCTGGCTAGTAACTTGTTACCTATTTACATTTTGCAGAAATATCGCACTTTTTGCTAGCTAAACTTGAGAAACTTTTAGATACGATCACTACAAATTGTTTGTGGAACAGGAAATTATCTGGACCAGAATAAGATCCCCCTCTTGGAATTGCCTAAATTTTGGGACCGGTGAAACTTGTGAACTTCCTCAACTTGTGAAGCACAGCATCGAAGGTGACGAACTCAAAGCGACTAAAGCCAAGCAGAGCCTGAAGAAAAAAATACCTCGGGTGGCAGCAGACAGCGAGATTCATTCTCGAAACTGCACACAATGTAAACGACGCAAATTCCGAGTTTTCAGGTATAGGGACACATTGTGCCTAATGAGGAGGGAAAACCGAAAATGGTCACGGACGGTTGATCTGTAGGCGCTTTTTATATCTTTTACTATAGTATTCCTCAATTAAGTTCTGAGCCGACAGAAAATGAAAATCAAGGGGAAACGTACATTAGTCGGTATAGATTTCGGCAAAATCAGGTTACACCCCTCGTGTTTGAGTCCGACATTACATTGGATATCGATGTATAATTCGGCCCCAGCCGTATGCGTCGTAACATCGAATCCACCTCTTGAAAAAAAAAGCGGAAATCGCTTAGGAAGCATTACACCACTTTAAAGAGAGAAAGG
This sequence comes from Varroa jacobsoni, assembly GCF_002532875.2. Lineage (NCBI taxonomy): Eukaryota > Metazoa > Arthropoda > Arachnida > Mesostigmata > Varroidae > Varroa > Varroa jacobsoni. Next base: position 272,921 of record NW_019213802.1, on the reverse strand, counting down.
ATAACACACGCCAAACGTTTAAGAGAGCGCACCTTGATTGGGACCAAAGAAAATGCTTTTTAAAAAGTTTCCTCAAAATCGCTAAATAAAGAAAACTAAACTAATATGTAATAGGCGAACTGGGAAAGAAGCGCACCTCCAGTCAGAATTTAATATGTTTCTACTAAGTAAGCTGCTAATGCGAAAATGAACATCCTAGTTTAGTATAAATATGGGCCCGATTTAATCGCGTTTGTTGTAAGTTAGGATTACCGTTGTGCTTATGATGTTCAGGACTACTGAGAGCAGAAGGTGTGCTTTGCTTCTCTTCACAGAACACCTGCAAGTTCACAAAACTGGACTATCTTTGAATGTAACAAAATTTTCTAGCTGTGAATCAGAAATGAAGACGAACTTGACTTTAAATGTACATGTTTTTTTACTTATTAGTTTATCGTAGTGTCGTGTTGTTGTGGCTGTTATTGTCAGCACTGTTCTCAGTCACCAGGGCACTGTTATAAATGGATACCCATTTGTCAAGCCTTCCGTTGCTGTTTATTATTCTGCAGACCAGTGTAGACACGTATCCCGTTGGAATTGTTTCGAGCAACGGTTTACGAAGAACGAACGCGGAAAAACGAACAGGAAGTAGGTAGAATATCAACTTTTGCGGGCCAAAATTCTAAACACTCATGTTAATACACATTCATCGATACCTGATTCTGGGAGCCAACAGTGACGCCAAACCATTAATTCACATTGTATTACCGTATCGGGCCGAATCAACAATTCCTATATATATATAATGTAATGAAAATTTAACACTGTACCTTTTAAAGTCTCGTTAAAATGAGCCAGCCAACATAATGGAAAATCAGGCAAGTAAGGAAACTAGGGCAGGTTGGTTCGAATTAGTGACAAAAAACCGAGTGTGACACGTTCAAAACTTCCTCATACATACTTTTACAAACTTGTACCATTGTGTGCTAAACTTGGCAGATACTAGCCGTCTATCAGAGTCGGATACCAATCACTTCTTTCTCGACAAAATAAGTGTTTTTCAAAGTATACCGATTCACCTCAATAATGACCCCCCAACCTAAGCTCTTTTCTGAATCACCAGCCCATGCACCCCACCAGCATAAGTTGCAATTGAGGAACGCAATATAATTCTGTATGCACTCCATCGCTTTCTATTGAAGCAGTGGCCAACTACATAGAAAGCACAATATCCATACTTGTTTCTTCTCGGATCGTTCTATAACATGCCCTCAACTTATGAGAATGAGAGCTAAAATTCATTAACTGCAAGCAGTTGGCTAGGCAGCTGAACTAGCCTGGAGAAAGAAATTGGCACATGAACTTTATCACAGCGAGCAGAGCTTTATTGGAGGTATAGTATCCCGAAATGAAGCCTGTACAAACTAATCTCTCCTATGGGCACGAATTGTAAAGCTCTGCTTCTAAATCGAATCGGAGGAATTCTATTTGAGCAGTTCGGTTTTAAAGCTAGCCTTTTTTAGAATTTTAGCAGGAACACAATTCTCCATTTACTGGGAAAGTAGAGTTTTGGACTAATGTTATAAATGGTCCTTATGTCCTTTTTTTCGCTCAGGTATGCTAGTGTTGGAGGGTCCCATATATGGTCTTTTTTTAGGGTTATGATTCGCGTATTTCTATTTGATTTCGGTCAGCACCGTGTACTTTCATCATACTTCAATTGAACATTCGTCTGGCATTGTTGGTAACTTTTCTTTCTATTTTTTTTTTATTTCTTTCTCCCAACGTAAGTGCACAATATTGGTAATGTCTAGAAGACATTATACTTTCGACCGCAATCGAGAGTAAAAACCAATAAGCTCGGCTGTTTTATAGATGCTCTTGCCCGCCTGCTTCCCGAGTTCGAGAGAAGCCAAAAAGTGAAGTAGAAAAAGCGTTCATAAGCAGTTCAAATGTGTGCCGGTCTCTTACGGATCGCAACTCTCTCTCTATCATCTTGTGATTTTTTTCAACTATCATATAGTTTTTGTCCTCTCGTCTGTCAAGATGTCATCAGCTGTGAGTATATTTATAGGGCTTCTACTTTCGTTTCCACCAAAGTTGTTTCTCATTTCATTTGTCAAGCGTCAGCAACAGGAAGTAACACTGGAGGAAATCTACCACCTCGGTATCGGCAACAGTCTGTTTCCAGCTTCGAAACTGAACATTTCTGATGATGAGCTGCTGATCAATCTGACGTATGGCTGAATGAGTTCGGGTTTGTCGCGGCACCGTCTGACGCATCTGCGTCTTATATCCTTCTTATTTTTTTCGTTTCTGTTTCTTTTTTACAATCGACTATACCATCTGAATTGGACATTTTTCTATTGTTGCGGTATTTTTCTGTTGGTTGATAACGTTATACTGGGTAGCAATAGCGGCAGTGATTTAGCAACTACCGCTGCTAATGTCATTGATTCGGTAACCGGGTAACCGGGGATATCAGTCGCCAAGTGTTTACCCGTTTCTAGTCATAGCATCTCGTATCATCCATTGTGTGGATAGTAGTATACATCCCTTCGTTATTATCGTATTGGTACTATTATCACACGAGAGACAACGCCACTCCATCTTTTTGCAGTATCGTCTCCATTTTCAAGCACTTTTCTGTTTGTTCATTTATTATTTTTATTATTATTAGTATAGTTTTTATTATTGTTATTATCCGAACGCAACAATAATATTCAGTTTGCTTTTTCTTTGCAATAAATTAGAAGCCGCCGGAGCTAAGAGTCGCACCGAAGCTGAACGTTCGTTTGATTGCGTCAAAATAGTACCTGTAAAAATAATGACAGAAACATCTTAATTTCCGTTAGGTTACGCCGCATCTAAAGCAATTTGTTTATATTTCTAAAATAAGTACACAGTGGAACGCGCATGACCATGACCATGGCAACTCGAAGCGTGGTTTAATTTTTGCCATGGTCTGATTGTTTAAACTATGTCGTAAACTGACATAGTTGAGTATATTATTAGAAACTTGGAAAGTAATAAAACAGTATTTTGTATAAACACTTGTTACTTTAACACATTTATATTTGGAGCGCCACTAATAGTTCACAAAAACTCGCATAACTGGACACCACTATCGACTTTAGGTTTAGCCCCGAAAAAGCTGCATCAACTAAAGTTGAACACGTAATATTTACTCATAGGCCCTACATTGGATTAAACTGTCCTTAATTTATGGTGTCAGCCGGTGAGTTAAAACGACAATTAATGCGATCTAAACTTCTTGAGCGAACCGCTACCGAAAGGCAGGAATGCAACTTTCTTGCTTGCATATTATTATCGATTTTATCTCTTCAAATTGAAAAGCTGTAATACATTGAGACATTTTCTTACGCGGCAAGTGTATTTAAATGAACACAATAGAACCTGTTTTGTCCGTTACTCATCGTTGTAGAAAAGCCAAAAGCACACTATGCCTGAATACTTTAGATGATCGAATCCGACGCAGGGAGTACTATTCATGAAACATTTGTTTAGTAATAAGCTATATATGTCATGTTTCTGAGCATCAGATTGCCTACAAACTGCTCTGAATTTGACTGGTTCCCGCTATGCCCTCTTAACCGAACCGTTCCGCCGGTGTCTGCTCTATGATATTAAAGGCAACTTACGCAATGTAAGTTTGCGGACTGCTCGCTTTCCTTGCACCACATCAAACTTACCTCTGCCAGCCCGCCTGGGTACGTTCGACTTCGTCTTCTGGAACCCCCTTCTGAACCAATTTTAACTGGCTAGAGTCGCTCGTCTGAAATACCAGAACACAAGAACAGGTGAACGGCCCGTCTCAGCAAATACGATATGCTTACTGTTGTAAAATAAACCGACAAATTCTAGAATTTTTACATGGTAACGATAGCGTTTCTGAAACCTGGCTTCTTATTTTAATTTAAAAGAGCTGAACTACCAGAACACTACCATGCGGTAAATTCTTGATTAAGTGAAACTCGGTATCGGGCTTACGTTGACCTTAACGTTAGACAACACAAACCCATTAAGCTGGTCTATGCAAATGTAATTGTAATCGTGGCTAACATTATGGAGTCATTACTTCGAGCAACATAAAATCTGACATATTCATTGAGAGCCATCATTACGTATAACACAGCTCCAAAAAAGCAAGATGCTGAAAAGAACGACGGATATGCGACCAGTAGAGATTATATCCGTGCAAGCATTAGGAAAGCACTATCGATGTTGACCTGTATTCCGGAGCCGACATCTGCGCATCGGAAGGAAATAGTGCTTTTGTGAGATTTCACCTGAATTTGCCGCTTATGTAACATCAATTCGTACTTCTATTCCAATATCGATGAATCCCTTCTTGCTTACCAGGGCACCTTCTACATTCGCCCAAGCAGAGTGCTTTCGAATATACTGCGTGCATATACATTCTGACCTCTGCTTAGTATAGAAACGCTCGATGTGTATCATTCAAATCATAAATGCAGTTGATAGCCTTTCGGTCTTTTAACTATTTATGAAAAAGATTATCATAATTGCTAGTTTTTGCAACGCTTCGTCTCGATTGTGACTGCATTTTACGTTCTCTTCGTAGTGTCTATAAAACTAAAATATACGATGGCAGCTGACACCACCTGAGCCACTCTAATAGTTAACCATAGTGCCATAGTCGATAAATTTCAATTTGAACTTATTCAACTGGGCTGATGTCAAGTACGGCACCGAAGCCCAACGTCGCTGCTAGCAACAACTATTCACAGCCAAAGCAATACTTCGTTTTACAACGTCTCCGTAAGCAACTTTAAAAGCCTCAACGAAATATCTTGCATTTGATATTTTGTATTATTTGTACCGTCGGTCTTAAATGAGCATTACCAAAGAGCCACATACTCCTGGGGCCTGCGTTAGATACTTTTCTACAGTACGCATGTCTTTATTACTTTTATCTTCCTATATTATATGTTTGTTGTACAATACTAAATGAATTCAATCATATATGTCAGAACGCTTAAAAGAAATTTTCTTTTATAAAGCAAACAAGAAATTCGTTTAAAAAATCTACATTAATCCAATTGTAGCCACTTGAGTAGGTAGTGCCTCTATAAATAAAAAGATGCTTTTCTTTCACCAGCTGCAATTTTGAGCCGATTGTAACTTTTTGCCGATCAACCTCTGGCATTTCGATGGCACCAAGCCACATTTCGTCTGTAAAGTTGACGATAGCGGCGTTCGTTTGCCGAGCATCGAACGAGCAAAACCTCAATTTTCCGTTCCCTGCAACCGCCTCTGCTCCTCCCTCTTCCTGGTCTCCTGCCCTCGCGGGTAAGTAAAGCGATAGGGTCCTCGGAAGTACTCCGAAAATCGTTCACGTGTAAACTGAGCTAACGACCATAGCGTTCTACAGTAGTTCATCCGACCCTTTAGTAATCACAACGCTGAGGAAGATCTTTTATAACGGCTAACGACATACCGTATCCAAAGGCGTCCGCCTCTACCACCTATCGTTTAAGTGAACTGTGCTGGGGGGCGGACATCGTCGCCCACATGAGAATTTTCGATATGCACACCGCGACTTGACGGCTGCTGTGAAACAAACTTATTCGCTGAGGCGTTTGTGGGCAGTAGCGATTCTTATAGCGGTGATTGGTCGGTCATGGCATATTTTCGTATTTGCAAAACCTCCGCTATCGTAGCGTAGCGGTGTATCATGCGAAAAAGATCATTTTAAAGGCGACATGAAGATATGATTGTCAGTTTCAAAAAACAGACACCGTTCGTTCATTCACCAAACGTTGGCCATTCATATAAGATACATGATTGCCCCGTCCTCCATTAGAGCTCGCTGTTCGGCGCACGTAACACACATCTATCTTACCAGGACTATATACCGCTACACGCCAGCCCTCTCGGCTATTGCTGCAGATGGATTTTCCACGGGACGCCTGATGCAGATATATCATTTAAGATTTGTCAGCGATACTTACACAAGGAATTCTGTTAATTTCATTTATAACATACAAAAAGGGAGTAATTTCAGCGATTTGGTGATACTAACGATGTTTGGATATCACGCTAAGTGAGTGGAGATATACCCAGCAGAAACTTTTTTGAAGACGAGCATACGCACATGTCATTAACATCGTATACGGAGCAGTTTTCCTGAACCAACGCTCTTACTTGTGAGTAAGGCAGTTTTGTGAAACTGCCTACCTAAAAAACACTGTATTCGAAAAGACACATACACCCTGGCGTGAGGCTATTTTCTGTGTGACCGTTTCTATCAGTAAGTGACAATGAACTCTTTTCATCATTCTTGCTCAAGATAATGCGTATATCTACCTGCCACTTTACAGCGTATGAAAAACGATCCTGATTAACGGTATAACTTAACTTGAGAGGTAACTGCCGTACTGCTTCATTGTCGCAAGTATCAACCTGATGACAATACATTCACATTTGGGTTAAACGCAACTTTGGTTGTTGAGCATGCATTGTTAGAGGCACTCTCAGTTTAGGACTTGATGCCCTGGCACGATGAGGTGCTTTCTACAAGCTTGAAAATCTACTTAGAGTTAGTCCTCTATGTTAGGGGTTTCCAGGCGCATCATTAAACACAGAGTACTAAAGGTGTACAGCAGCAAAAGTATTTATTACGAAACACCATTTATTAATAAAAACCGACTTCTCATACTTGCTTTAATAATAACATATTATTAACCGCTGATCGTTTGTTATTATCGTCAGTACGTGATGCACTGACCTCTAAATTTTCGAACTTTCTCACACGCTTCAATCTTAGTTTCGATTGAAGTATACAACAATATTATCTATGACCTTTTACCATTTGAATGGTAACCTATTTGTGCTGCAACTGTACAAGTCTAGCGTACAACACGGATTTCGAGTACCAATTTCGACGTGTTGAAGTCTTAATTTTTCCCTGGAGAAACTGCCGACATTTTAAAACATGACTATGGGATTAATATCTGGAACAGCAAACAGTGTTTAATTGCAACTACTACATTTCTTCTACGGTGATTTTTTCTGTGTAAAGTCGAGCCTTCTCTTGTCTTGGTTGATCAGCTTATTATGGATCTTTTTCATTATGCCTTTTAATTGCTGACAGTTATTTCAGCCGTAATCAACAAACTAGGATCCATAAGTTCTTTTGCATAACAACTGCATGTGACCACCGAACTGGCGCTACAAGCTTCTGTAGCTATAGATTTTCATTCGAAAGATGTCTCGCCGCTCTACTTGCATCCATCATCCGATGTAACCGTCTGCGATTCTTGTAGCGGATACATTTTTCCATTACACGTTATAATGCGGTACAAAAATAGGTTGCTATGCTAATGTGAGAAAAAAGGTGACAGTGTTTTTATGTCTCCGTTTTTAATTCCCGTTCAAATCATACGACACTCACTGTGTTGTAATGTTTTAATGGCACTATAATATTTTCACTTCATAAATTTGGTCACGGTGAATTATGATGTCTTTATGTACACCAAACCAGAATGCTAACACCTGTGCGATTTGATTGACTTTCCAACTTTTCATTATTCCAAAAACTTTTCAAGCAATGACTTATGGTGTTTCTAATAGTAGAACTTTTACCTAGTACAAGATTTATATGGCGACCTGTTCCCGCCACTATAGTTTCAAGATGAAACTTTTTTGATTTTTTTTTTTTTTTAATTTTTTCTTCATGGTTCAGTACAACTCGCTTGCTAAAAGTACAAATCGACTGTCTTAAATTTCAAAAACTACAAATGCATCTCGACTAGAGAAAATGACTAGAGTATAGCACTATTATAAAATATAGTCATCTTGAAATATGAAATTAATTTTTATCTCCTTTCATACTAAACGACTTAACCCAAATTAGGGATTCTTCTTTCGAATATACTAACCTCATGCGCAGCTGAGCGACCAATACAGATGTCACCATCATTTAGGGCGCACATAATTTGTTTCGTGCACAGCTCATGAGCGCTTGGTCAAGTCTGAATGTTTACGTTCCAGAAATTGGGCGATTTCGCGACAACCTCGATCACTAGCGAAGGCATTGATAGTGCAGGTAACAATGCTTTTAATTAATAACTCGACTACTACTGGCCCTTGTCAGAACTTTGTCTTTTCTAACTTGGTGCTGCTCCACCACATACACTCGTAAAGATAACAATGTACCGAGACAGCCAATGTGTAAAATTCACAGCCGTTGCTACGCGACGCAAGCAGATAAGGTTGAGGTATCATCTGCTGCGCAGGCACCCTCCAAGATCTGACAACCGAACTGGAGCTCACGCGCACCAGTTCGAGTAAGAATAAATTCTTCAATTGGAAAGGAGGGACCTCAGGCGATCCGTGTAGCATACGGGTTTGACAGAATTAGCTTCTACTCAGCTATAATTTATTGGGCCTGAGCGGTTGCCGAGGGGCTTTTAGTGACAGGACTATCAGTGTCTGAAGGCTCATAGGTTAGACCTCTTACCTATATTGTGACCTCGCCCGTTGGTATGGCCGTACGTGCTTTCAAACAGCTGCCAGCTGCCGGCAGATACTTGCTACGACTTTCCATTTTATACAAATGAAACAGTGTTACACAGCAGTTAGTACCTACGATTAAAACACTGAGCAATTTTAGAAAAATGCTTATGTGCACAATATGGATTTTTATGGTTTCTCGCAAATAAAAAAATTCAAATATATATACAATCTAAAACACTTTTCGATTGTATATATATTTGAACTTATTAGTTAGTTATTAAATTACATAGCTTAAAAAATTTTAATATGTTAAGATCACGGGAAAACGCTAAATATAAATTGAGGTAACGATAAAATTAATATTAGCTGCAAACTTCATACATCATTATATAGTACCAATATGATGCATGAATAGAGCAACTCGTGACTTCACGTTGGGACTGGAACAAGACAAGCGTCGATCATCCTTGGGCATTACTTAAACGTCATAACAGTGTTTCTTTAAAAAGTGTTACGCCTTTTGTGTCAAACTACTTAGATGATACCGCTAATAATCATGAAGCATGCGTGTCTAAAGTGTGTGCAAAGGTAATAGATGCTTCTATAGATTATACATACAAGCAACGAGGTTTTGCTAAATAAGACTGTTTCCGCATTACAACGATAGATCCGCAGGCTGTGCTACAAATTCCCCTAGATGATAAATGGCATCTATCTCATTGTACACTGAGGATCTAAAATGAGCGCTTAAGAAATCAGACGGGAGCCCAACCCAAGCGCACTAGATAAAGCTAGCTATAGGCAACCAAGCACCCCAACAGCAAAAAAAAACTTGCAATCTCAAATGATAAGGATATCAATCCTGCTTAGCTTTTTTCTTTAATAGAGAGACAGCCAAGCATGCGAACGTTATTTAATATATTAACGGCTCTTATCGAGGCGTGTGCAGCAGTTACCGCCGATAATGCTACTGTGAGAATGATGTGTTAGAGCACCTCTTGACATTAACGCGTACATTCTGTTAACCCTATTTTTCAAAAAAAAAAACATTAGCGCTACCTTCAGGTGGAAACGAAACATTTTGCTTCGTTTGAAAGTTCAGCTACGTAATAATTAATCTATGAGAACTAGGTTTGTTTCCTTTTGATGGACTTGATGACTTCAGATTACACAAACCCCATTAAGCTTTTTCCTTTTCCGTTATCTAATGCGAAGTTTCCTAGATCTTTATCTTCCTCTGTGCGAATCATGTCTGGCGTTTACACCTAATTATTGTGCTGAAAACAACGCATTTTTTTAGACAACGCGTTAGCAACGTATTTAGTACAACAGAAAACCTAAAAGATGCCTTCGTAGCCGATTGTATGAACCGTTAGTGAATTCAGACGCAAATTTATCAGGATTAACAGCGCCAAAGCCTCACAAGTATAAGATGCTTTTTGCACTCTTTGTCCTACCGTTGTGTAGAAAGGTGTCCATAGATCTTTCGAGACCGTCCTATTGCTAGATACCCACTTACTAGCTTGCGCAAACCCGGAGTAAACCTACAGCCAAAGAATTCGCTCGTACTAATGATTACCCTCATTATTTTGCTTAAATATTAGTTTTCCTATATTTTACCTAAGACAGTTAATAGATTTACCCATCTTTATAACGCATGCATAATAGGTTGTCGAAAAATTACTCAAGCAATATGAGTTGCATGGGATTGGCGTTGATATCATGGGAGTACTAAGATTTTAGTGTAAACTGTGTTAGAATTGCTGGAATTTAGATTTGAGATGAAAGAACAATGAAGACTGGATCAAAGGAGAAAAAGGATGAAATTTGTAGAAGAATGCGTTGTATTTTATAATTTTCTAGCAATAAAGGCGCAATTTATGACTGAGATGCACTATCGAAAGCAATTGCCCAAAAATGGTTCTCTTGCTTTCGTTCGAGAGATTTCGATGTGAAGAATACTCTTCGTAGTAGAAGAAAGTTCGTAAGATTATTGCAAAGGTTGAGTAAGATCGACACGTGACTAGCCATGATATCTTCAAGGAACTAAGCATTCACTACCAAACAGTCTTACACCATTTGAAAAAAGCTGGCTGCAAAAAAAGGTCGATGTTCAGGTGCCGCTGCACGAATTGATGCAAAAGATTATTCTTGATCGTATTTCCATCGGCGAAGCTATACAGAAATGGAACTAAATCTAAATCGAACCATTTCTAAGGCGGCTGATCGCAGATTATACACGACAATAATGTGCAAATAAAAAGTGTTCCACGTTCTGTGGCAAAGCTCAGATTGGCGCTATAGAAAGTGATAAAATATGTTTGGTGGGGTTGGAAAGAAATTGCTTATTATAAATTGCTGCCGCCTAGTAGAACGACTGAATCTAGCCCCTTTCTCTCGACAATTATCGAACCAACAAAAGAAAATTAGTGAAAAATATCGACTGGAACTAGTAAACAGAAAGGCGTCATATTCCTTAATGGCAATAGCAGACTACACACATCTTTAGCTAACCGGAAAAACTGAGAACATGTTTAAGTAACTAACACACTTGCCCAGATTTTACACCATTAGGTTACTGTATATTTCAGTCTCCGTAGAATTCGTTTAATGTAATGGATTAATAGTTACGGGATTATCGTGTTGTTAGAAAAATGACAGAAGGTCATGGACCAAAGCAGCGAATATCTAGATTAGTAATATTATTTTGGACATGAAAGGGTACTTCAATTTTGGCTCGAAAATAATTACTACTCCTTTAACAACCTAATATAATTGTTTTAACGCCACGCGCAAGACTTTAATGTTATAATTTTGTTAACCTTGAACTCGATTGCTTCGAATGCTCGCAGCACGTCACTATCCTTTTGCCGTCCTTCTCGCAGAATGAGATCCATTGCATGCTGTTCGGCTGAGTAAGCTGCATGATGGCCAAATAATTCGAATAAAAATGCACGATAAAAAACGGCGCAATACAAAGGCTCGATTCAAACCGAACCAAACTAAAAGAACAAATTCAGACGTTCTCTGTGTCTCCTATGTGTACAACAACGAGGCTAGAAAGCGATACGAAGGGCCGAACGTTGAGCAACCTGCAAACGACTGAAAAGCCGTTCAAGACAGCATCTTTCTACGCTTTTGCCTTGCTTTGTGCCCTTCTTGCTACCATCTAATAGCATCTTCATCTAGATACAACAATGGCAGTACATAACAGGCAGCAGACACAATCTTCGTAAACAAGATCAATCGGCCCAGAATCTCTGTGTTATCGATACACTTCGATGTCAATCACTTTCGGTATTGTCACGCAAGGAATGGAACACGGAGCGAGGCTTAAAGGATATTTGTGTAGCAAACATGTACCTGTGCACACGTAGGGCAGTTATGTCAGCGAATGATGTCAGTTGTTCTAATCTTCAATCGATGATAGGAAGAAAAAGAGAAATCGAATGTGTGTGCGTGATAGGCTTTGAAAGAATCGAATCACTCTTTCATTCAAAGATAACAACGAAAATCGCTGGGGAGGTGAATCTGTGAAATGCACTGCAAGGACTCAATGTAAGGGGTTGTAAGGCGCTGCTGACTTAGGGACGAGATTCCGTTACTGTGTTCCTCTCTCGTTGATCGAAATACTGGAAAGAGCTATCGCTCGGTGAAGGCAAAGCTATTCAGGGAAATATTGAAATCGCGCAAGGAGAGGAGGTACGTTACCAGAAAGGGTAAAGATATCATGGCCAAATCAGAGCGAACGTAAAGGACAGAAAGAATAACAGTTGCAGAACAGCAGTAGGTTTTAAGCTGTTACAAGCGAATCTAGCGGACCTTGAAATTAAATAACTAACCAATTGGGGTAGAATGATGATAACTT
>NW_019213802.1:102413-260472 GCF_002532875.2 Varroa jacobsoni | reverse complement strand
GGAAAAGCAATTTGCTGTCTAATAGAGTCGATCTCAACCTATATTATTTCAGAACAGGACGAAGACACGTCGCCACAAGAGGGGATCGGGCCTTCCCGTTCGAGTACAAAGACCAAGCCAATAGCCTATAGATTCCAGGCGTAGTTGATCTTAAAGGCGGTGCCACTTTCACCTCCATCCGTAGATCAGACAGCAAGCCAATATAGTGCAAACTTTAACTCCTTCTCTTGCTCGAGCCTGTACTCGCTGCCCAACGCAACAGCTCTCTCGAGTGCTGCCTTATCGCTTTCATCAAATATATTAGCTGGCCCCCATTTTCTAAAAAGAATCCTAGGGAATATGCGACTTTTGCTCGAGGACGAACTTGTGAAGAAGACGCTTGTTATTGTTAAAGGTTCTCCCCAACACAGACATGGCTGGCGTTTCAGAAACTCCAGCTAGCATTATCCCCTTAATAGTAATGTGTATTCGGATAAAATGATAGGCTGACAAAATTGCTTTTATAAGTTCGCTTTCGTTAAACTTTTGCAATATATTTTGGTGCTGAAATGCCGTTTACTCCATATCCATCACTCTTCAGGTATACAGTAGCATAGCAAATTTTAAAACCATTTTTAACACTGAGATTGGTCGTATCGAATATGAAGCACCTCTATGGTTTCCCGTACTGCTAGCAGAATTAAGTCTAATTCAATAAAATGTTTACAACAAACACATCATAAACACTTAAACGCAGTTCCTTCTAAACAATTTCCTAGATATAGATTTACCAAGCGCTATAAATGTGAAAATCTAAAACATATCGTCATAAGTCTGCCACGATTGGGATCTTATTCTATTAACATTGAAGCAATAGTATACGTATGTATGGTGTTAGCTCCAAATGAACTCTGTCTGCGGTCAATCCTCTGCTACCCCGACTTTTAATACGGATTTGAAATATGGCCCAAGACGCGAGGAATATACAATATAATGCGACAGCAAGCAGTACCTTTCGGTCTGCCTTGGTAGATTCCTTGTGAAAACCCCTTGCAACCGTTGAGGCCTTTGACTTGTATTTAAATATAATATATATATAATATATATATATTATATATATATATAGGAATGAAAAGCTCGTTTAAAAGTGTTTCAGTAATTTTTGTCAAATCGAACTGCATTGGCGTCACTGCTGATACGCAAACCCTTCCACGGAATAAAGTTTTATCAACATTATGGCCCCACGCGAACCTCATCGTAAGAACTAAAACAAGCAAGAATATGTATTCCAATAATAATTTTTTTCTTGCAATAATTGCATATATGAATAATATCTAGCATGTGAGTCCTCTCTAGGTTAGAGGTTGCTATACGCGACCACGGTTTCACTTTTACTGTTGCCACAACAAATAAGGGACTCTTTTTCCTTTCACCGTTTGAGATCTACACAATTATATTTTGAGAGAATAGTTTCTGAATATAAAGGAACGCGCTACCCACCCTGCTCTTTTATTATTCGACGCTCAAAGACAAGCCGACAGATAAGCACAAATTTTTCCGCGCAGGAAAAAGGGTGTGCAGGGTGCACAGAGCTCTCGTTACAGGTGTGTACTTGACCTAAGGTGGATACACCTTCAGCGATATTTAAAAGCACAGACGACGAAATATATCTTTCCGCCAACGCCCCCGCAGTTCCAGGATAACACTCCCATTGTCAAACAATAAAACTTCGTTAAAAAAATGTTCGTCGTATGACAGCAGCAACCAAATTGAAATGAAATAGGACGCGGGTTCCTATAAAAAACATATCCAACCATTGTACACGCTCGTTTCGCTGAATCTGCACGAGGGTCCGTGCAACGCCTGTTAACCTTATGGGTTTCCTACATAGAGTACGAACCAGTACTACGAGCATTTCTACGACGGCTATAAAAACAATCCTATTTATAATATTGTATAATCGAACATAACCAATAAGAACAGTGGCAGTATAATAGGTGCAGTTAGGTACAGTGGATGGTGGGCATGTGCTCATTTAGTAAGGTTGCATTTTATAGGCACTGCTTGGCGGCACGTCGTCTCGCCCGTGATGACGGTAAGTAATTGAATAAGGACATTCCAGGTAATCACTGTGCTATAGATATATTTATCAGCTCCTATCTTTATATATGTACATATATATCGTTTCATACACCATTGGATAGCTATGAGTGAATTAGTTCGCTAAGTTTGATCGGTAGCCAGTTTCACGAGTTTTTGACGTGTCCGTTATTTAGGCCTTACAAAATGAATGCCCGACAAGTATTGATAGATGCTATAGGTATAAAAAATAACTGTAACTAATGAACACCCCCCTGTTACTTTCCATTCAATAAGTGTTATATTTAAATATAAAGTGGCTTGAGCTGTAGAACTTACGGACCCTAGAGAGGTTGCAGATGTGTAAAATTCACATATTCAGTAAGTCCAATGAATAATACCATTCAAAACAGCCTTACATAGCTTAATAGGACAGCCATTCATTTGTAAAACTAACTTATCTTCTCATTAGCGCTTTATTTCGAGCGCACTCTATTCGATTTTGCTGTTGGACAACGGTTGCGAGGTCCTCATTACACCGCAGAAGCTGCAGTAACAGTTGATCGTAATGATGCATATGCTTGTAGTAAATACTCGTCTCGTCAAGGGGAAGAGGAGGCGTAGACTTTTAGCAAATCGAATTCGCGTACTTACTGTTCCCTTCTTCGCGCAAAAATAACGACATAAGGCTCGTTTTTAAATTCGAGCGTGTCGAATAAATATCATAGGTCGTTGCCCTCAAGAAAGCCTAGTTTCAACTATATATATATATATACATATATACTTGTACATTTAGCAACGGCGAATCCCACAAGTTACGTTTCATGCTGAATGGCCTTATATTAGCATGTATATGTATAGCGCATCAAGAAAGACATCTTTTGCAAACGAAAGATTTCACTTTAAGGTCGATTTTCTGTTCGCGACAGCTGGGTCGATGTTATAGAAAATCAGCTTTTTGCGAGCAAGTTTTTTTTTTTTTTATTTATATAGCTACCAAGTGTCTACATGTTATTCTTATTCAATCTATATACTATTATGCTACTTATATGTATGTATGATCGGCAATAGCTTGATATATTCGGTACAATGTCTCTATATGAACTGAAACCGGAAACAGCTAACGTAATATGAAATCGTTGGTAGTAGAGCAAGTAAACGTTTTACTTCGCGGGCTCATTAGAAACGATATTTTAGATATGATAATATACCCTAATCCTCAAACTTCGATTTTTCGGAAATTTGCTGTTGTTTAAATAAAGTGAGTGTCGACTAATTTCAGTAATCGACGATGCCGCGTATTACCTAACTGCAAACTGAAACCTAATTCCAGAACGCTAGTCATAATAAAGGAGGAGCCTCTGCTACAAGCAAACATATCAAGATTTTAGGCTCACAATCTAGTCCTCACTTTTAGAAGCACTTTGGGGCCTGTGTTAGGTATTATATATATGCGTGTGTTTGTAGCTTCGCCTATTGGTCCACAGTAATAATACATGTACGCTTGCATTAAAACAAAACATGTGGAGGCGTGTCACTAGCACTCACCTCACCTAAAAATACACGAAGCTCGCACATGGAATCGAAACATCTCCACTTGCGTTCCCTATTGTTTACGTTTTAAGTAGTTATCCTCCCTCAGCTTTACAATAATAATTTGCGACGCAGAGAGCACGTTTTAGCTCAGACGAGCTCAAGACCAACGGGTGGTTTTTCGTTTGCTATACTACTAATGATAACCACATCACAGTCACAGCAAACAACATTACACGCCACGCCAAGATCGCGCCCTTCGATAACAAAGACGATAAGTACTACTGGGACACATAGTTGCACGCTTTCTCTGCTGATTTGATTGTTGTGAACTGAAACAAGTGAACATGCCTAACTGCTATTGCTCTTCCTTTTGACTCAATCACGCTCTTCATTTTCAATCTGCGGTTTATTTCCGGCGACGTCCAGGCACAAGCTAAGCAGCTTGACACTAACTTGCCAGATTAGAAGGCACAATTTTTTGCTACCATTTCTACCGTTATCAATCTGCTGCTACGCCATTCTATAGGTGTTTCTTCTTTGATCCTAGACCTTCAACAGTTACCCGCTTGAATACTGATTAGAAATATATGAGCAATAAGACCGAATGAAAATGTGACAGATTCCGTAATAAACATGTGTGAGTTACTATTTAAAGGAAGCATTGATAGTACATGCATTTACGTAAGGAGATTCGTAACAATCCTGTTACTAAAGTATGATCATTAAGACGACCACAATAACCCATAACAACAATTTCCTTTCCCGTTATTTGCTCGGTTGTCTCAGCTTATTTGATTTCATATGCCACGTCCATTTATTTTGTTGTTCGTAAATCCTTCTCTAATACACATCATCCCAAAATATTAATGCCCTATCTAATGGTAGCAAATTGTTTAATCAGAATCAATAAAGAGACTTCATTTAACTTTCAGAACGCCGCTGGAGAAGAAATGCCGACAAATCCCTGATAGGTATATTTTGCATATGACAATCATTTTCTGAGTCTCAACTGAGGCTGCTGTCGCAAAACGCAACATTTTATTTTCGCAAAGGCGTGATTCGAGAATTTTGAGCGACTCCGTTTCGAATCCGTCACTCCACTGTTGGGCTTGATTAACAACTGTTGTCTGGCATTATTCGTTCAGTCACTACCAGTTTATAGAAAAACTTCTTCAAGACTTTGTTAAAAGGCCAAGTCCACTTTTGCCTGTGTCCACAGTCTAAACTAATTAACCATTTGCATGAAATTAACAACTAAAACAATAGTCTACTTATCTCTTTGACACTTGTGGGTGGGACCTTTGTATATGTAATTTCTCGAACAATGTCGGCATCTAATATGTTTACACGTATATTTACCAGAAACATTCGATCATCTAAATATAATTAGTGCAACATGCCGCCTCTGATAATTCCTTAAATAAAAGAATCTAAACGTTAGAATAATGGCATAGATAAATAGATAGCTGCAGCAGGGACCTCGGGATTAATCAACGTCGTTTCCTATTTTTCTGTGCCGATTTCCCGCCGCCCTTTGATAATGACACAGTTCCACTCCTAATTATATACATGGACAGCTAGTCTACTGAGTGCTCGCTCGCTCAACTCAAGACACTCGGTGATTGCGACTGTGTGATCGATAGTAGTGAACATGTATTCGAATACTTTGACCAAGAACAAATCACTTTTCAGTTGTGGGTTTAACAGTACTTACTTCTTCGATGGTGATCTTTACAAAAGAGTAATGCTCTGCAGGCCAGCTTTTGAAGCGCCACTCAAATTCGAGTTCGTTTGGTGGCACGAGTTTCAAGAACTTCCCACTGACATTCGTGTCGAGCATCTGGAAGTGACCGCCGACATTAGGAATCACTTGTGCGGCACCTTTAGTAAAAGCTTGGACCATTTCTGGAACCGTAAATGCCCTACACGCAACAAAAAACGAAATAAGTCAATTATTAACTAATAAAGCGATTGTGTTCAATTAACTCGTGAATTTTGCAGCATTGAGACAACAGATCACGATTTGTAATTACTAAAGAGAAGTCGTAGAAAATTGTTTGTCAATTGCTACATTGTTTGACCTTCTTTGCGTACGTTATTGCGAGACTGAGTCACAGGGTGTAAAATTTTAGAGAATGCCTAACGAACTAGTTTTTAGTGGCGTAAAAATAGGTCTCCAGAAGAAACCAAGTGCTTCAATAGGCTTGAAGACGTTCTCTATTTAAGCATACAACAAAAAATTGTCGCTATGATTCCGCTCGCCAATTTACAAAGAGATCCATCTATTGACAGCCTACCGAATCCGTGACATATCTAAGCGTTCAAGTCTTTGGTCTTACCTGTAGAGCTCTTCTGCCCTACATTTGAAATCTTCTTTCATTATCAGTTCTTTCGTCGAGATTTTGATACCAGAGCACTGCTCTCCCGACTCTTTCGGTTTATACGTACTACCCTTATTTAGTTCGGTCTTTCCCTGAAATCAGAATTTATGCAGATTAGATAATCTTCTACCGAATTAGAATTTGACGCATTATTAGCAATTCTGTCACGGGGCCTTTATTTTTTATTAAGAGACGACGGGAAGCACAACTTTGTACAATAAATTCATATCCATTTTCCTAATTCACTTTCTGCCCTAAAATTTGTGTTCCGGTTAGTGCGAGCCAGGGGTATTTTCCTGAAAACGTGGCCCTATCTTGACAATTATAACCACGTATCTTATTATTATTCAATTCTTCCAGGAATATATCAAGAGCCTGATCAAAATTGTTTTTGTTTAATTTAGTACCATTTTGATATTAAGAGTTCCGATTGAGCAGACATCTGCACTAAAAAGTTGTAATGCTTATCGTAAGATCGTTTTTACAAACAGCGCTTCATCAGATATGCTGGATTCAACCCCCATAGCATTATATTTTTCTGAATAAACTGACATATATACTTGTTATTGCACATAATGTTTAGATTCTCTATAGATAAAACTGTGTTAAGTCATCTTCATAAAATAGTCGTACCTTGGTGGCAGTCGAGTTCGCACCAGACGGGGTAACGCCGGAAGCTTTCCCATCCTTTGTAGGCAAGATTAAACCTTGGCTGAAATCCATTTTGAGCGATGACACATATTCATCTAATTTGGAACGAATCACTTCAGTGCCTTTCGACCTGTTACACCACAGTGAACAACAATTGAAGAGAAAAATTTGGTTTGGCAATAAAATAATATGAAATATCAAAAGCAAAGTATGCTGTTGTTGTCACTTAAGACTCGGTATCAAACTTCAAGGACTTGATAGGGTTTCCCTAGATCGATATAATCATCCCTAAATAGCCATACTCTCATTAGGCCTTTCGTTTGCATCAAAAAACGTACACGGTAAAGTAAGTGAAAAACGATGTAAATGCACGTACCTCATCATGCCCTTGATTTTTTCTGGAATCGCCCCCCGGTCAGGATCGACAAGAGTCACATTCACGCTCACTTCATGTATATCATTTTCATCGGAAAGGTTTGGAATCTGAAGGATGAATAGCAAAAGCAATTAAATATGACGAAAAATAAGGCTTAAATAAAGATAAAATAGGTTCAAAGATCCTACTCCTAGATATAATAATGTCGGTGGCATAACTTCCTTTCTATGCCAGGCCTCAATACCATTGTTTTAACATCGCTTTAAAGAACAGTACAATCTGGAGGAACCGAGAAGATAAAATATTTTCTTTGGACCCTTACCAGAGGATCAAAATGTGTTTACGTTCAGATTTGGACCAGAACTATTTCTGTTCTTCTAGTTGGTTGCCTACCACGTTGACGCTGAACCAATCGCGACCATAAATACGTAACCCTTCTGTTTGTCAGGAACCAAATACGGTCCAAACAACTTGCATAAATTTGCAGAACTTGCTTAAAAACTTCATCTTGTAAATAATTTAAACTCAGACTGTGACTGTGCATTTCATGAGAAGCCAGCTCTGATCATGTATCACTTTGTATGTGCCAGAATTTTCTTGCGAAAAGTCTTACCAAGATAGAAATGTTTTTAATAAGTGATAAACTGGTATTTTTTTTCATTTAATATATATATTTAGTATATATATATATATATATATATATATATAGAATTTTACCGATAGTATTCTTAATATTTTTCTATTTGTGGTTATTATGTTTGAGAACCTAATCATAATGATTCACTTGTAGGAGCTTTATATTTTCATATTCTAATAATCACTCCATAAGAACCGTTGGTGCGATTTCATACATAGTAAAAATTAATTTCTCATTCACTTCGACAAAGAAACATGTTGAGAACGCTAATGAACAATGAAAAATGTAGTCTCAGATATACTCTTTCTTGAGAGGTTCTAATTTTCGATGGAGCAACGCATCTAATAAGTCATATCTTGAATTGTCCCTCTATTGAACATCGTTTGAATAAATTGCGCAGAGGCAATTTTTGCACAGACCGCAAACAATAAATGCTAAATAATCAGCTCGAGCATCTTACAGAAAATTTAGATGATTTTTTTATTTTAACATTTCAGATATTCATCTATTGCAGCGTGGAGCACATTCAAACTTCGCTTATAAATGCAAACATTTTAAACCAACCTCTACACGTCCCTTGACGACCTGGTCACTTCCAGCACAGCGGCCCTCCCACTCCAGCTCGAGTTCCCATTCGTAGAAGAAAATCAGTTTTGCCTTCCTATTGTTAGCCGTGGCTTCACCCTCACATTTTTTCAGCTCCTTGATTTGGACACTCATGATCGAATCGTTAATCTCAAGATCGGAGAATAACGAGTGCAATTTATCTTTCGACCACTGGCACGCGTTTTTTTCCGTCCTGAAAGAACAGAAAATTGACATGCAATTGCAGTATTGATCAATGACAAGTAGTCATAATACATAGTGCTGTCTAGATCGATACTAATATACCAAGAAGCATACCCGCTTTCTGCAGCGTATTTTTACAATAGGCATAAGCAACGAATGCGCTTGAAGTGACACAGTGATTTTATTAGGTTTGTATATGTTTATGCTCTCAAAATTGGTCTACGGATAGCCTCTTCGCCTTGGTAAGTCGCCAGCAATATAAAAAAAAAAATTTAAGAATGCATTCCTCCAATACTGGTCCAAAACTAATTCAAATTAGTTAATCAGATGCTAAAAAATATTTCCATGGTCTAGTCCAAATGCGCTTGAAAAAGTTATTTCAGAGCCTTATACAAATGCCGGACAGCATTAAATGAGCAAACCGAAAAAAATCTCTACTGGAAATGGTTGGGTGAGCTTTTCATAAAACCTCTAATATTCCTTTTAAAAGCGTATGATTACGTTTCCGGCAAATACACCTGCTTTGTTTTTCTGGAAAAAGTAATTCAATGTGGTTTTTGTTTTTTTTTTATAATCCAAATGAGGAATAATAGTTTAAAATGAAGAATCAAATTTGGTACCAGTGCCAATTGTTGACGTTGGTGGCGTCGGGTCGCTCTTCAACAATCCATCGGGGGTCTCCTTCGCCCCATTTCGCCATCTGAAATCATTGACCACAATAGCGCAAAACAGAAATTAATGTTAGTACCAGATACAACCAAATAGCAACGTGATCATATGAGGAAGACAAGGCAGAGACGTCAATCTTGACTTTAAACTACGATCGATCACAAAAATTTGAGTGCGTAAACCTTATTCTGTTGCATGGTTGTGTTGAGGACTATTTCTCATTTAGTTAATGTTTATACAGTCTCGGATTTAAAAATAGAAATCAAGTGCCGACTTGTGAAAAAGAGTCCTTTTATATATGGAAAGATAGCAACATGATACACATGAGTGTTACAGATACACATCGTCAATACCGTAACGTTCGAATAAAATTGGTGCCTCGCTAGCAAAACGTGCAGTGGATTTCATTTGTTCGCGGCTCATTATTAGTAATCCTTGTAAATTCACAAACAATTCGGAAGGCACATGTTCTCACATAGCAAATATTTTTTTGTATCA
Organism: Varroa jacobsoni; assembly: GCF_002532875.2. Lineage (NCBI taxonomy): Eukaryota > Metazoa > Arthropoda > Arachnida > Mesostigmata > Varroidae > Varroa > Varroa jacobsoni. The sequence goes on along the minus strand of NW_019213802.1, from coordinate 250,877 downwards.
CTTTGATGCAGATGACTGATCCATTCGAGTGGTTTAAATTTTCATGGAAAATCTATTTCTTCGTGACTGTCTGTTGGTATCCGTAGCACCCAATATGCTTCTATTGGCTTGACTTTCAAGCATATTCAGTCTTAGCACTCTAAAACTGACAGTTTTGTACAGTTATTGGAACAAAAAAATTGTCGATTTGTTGACGAGTCGTTGTGCCCAAAGACTATTTACCCAGTTTGTGTATTGATTTATATCACGTATTCCGTATTCCGAACCTATTCCATCATATGTTCTAGATCCTTAATAACTTCCTTAATAACTTAACTACAATTATGACTTACATAAACTTCTGAATTTATTGAGTTTTTCTAATTTCATCATGGTTAATAGCTATGTCACGTCTTGGTTGTCTCAATCTTCATCAATAATTTTAACTTGTTCATTAAAACATGCCACACATGATGTGCCCATTGGCTTTCTGTTTGTCTTTGAAATCATGTAAGTTAGCAGTCTGGCATTGACTTAACCAATATCGATGACCATCTATGCAACCTATAATATGTGCTAAAACGTGTACAATATAGTAGTAGTAACTCGGTCAGGTCTTTCTCGCCGGCAGAGAAGAAATAAGCAAATCATTCATTCTATGATGGTTTTTTTTAATGGTACATGTGCTACACTGCTGTTGATGTTGAATTGACAAGATCTGGGCTAACTTGACCGGAAATCCTTCTGGAACAAGATAATTGCGAACTCGGCCACCACAGGGTCGCAGCGAGGTTAAATTGGTAATCGCTATGAGCGTTCTAAATTCGAAGCCGCGCGAGCAACGACAGACCGTGGGTGGAATCGTCGATGGTTTTCCGGTTCTCCTACCTTGTGTCACGGTGCCTGATCGACGTGATTTCCAATACGTTACTCGTTCGTTAGCTGGGGATGTAGCGAAGCACGCTTATATACTCTCTAGTGTAGCACGTCCACACTCTAAATTACCCGCACACAGCAAGCACCGCGCTAAGCACCCACAAGCAAGCCGTGGTTATATACAGCTAACTGGTCACTAACAGACACACGGTTATGCTTGTCGCTGCGCCGCCGGGAATCGTCTAGAAAGTGCAGGAACAAAATGTCAACACAAACGCGTTCATTCGCGGTGGTGAAGGTCTCAAATGGCGGGAATGATTTTAAACGCAAAAAAAAGACCATTTCTGACACTACACCGGAGATTCACTAAGTCGAATTGTTATTATATAATAGGTCAGGAAAAAAAGATCGTGAAAACGTAACAAAACTACTTTCATTAGCTAAATTTGAAATATATGGTACTGGCAGCTGATGACAATTGAGCAAACCACTTAAAAGCAACACTGCTAGTAGGTTTTTAAGCATAGCAAGAACGCAAACAGAAAACACTAACCTTAAACAACAGAGATCAACTCCAATCAAAAGAATAACGATAATTTTTTCTCGGCCCTAACGATGACATGACGCCTTGGATGGGGGTTCATGTGATACATATGCAGGCACGGCGTGGTAAACTAAACAAATGAAACTTCATTATTGGAAAAGAGGCCGATTTGCATCTACCCTTAGTATTGCCATCTAAAGGTGTTTCATTTCGAATCTATCCCAAAGGAACCGTATTTGGAAGTCCATAAATTTGGTACCCTTTTTTAGCACTGTCATTTCCTCTCTATTTTGATTTTATGCAAAATGTTCGTGCGTGAAAGGAATACTAATTGAGATTAAGCGTAAAAAGAAACTTGCTGATTTTTGTTTCTCTTTGAAACCGCACAATTATTTGATTATTTGTACGCGAAGTTTAACGATCGTCTCGTGTGCTTTCAATTGTTAGTAACATGTATTAGATTCTACACTTCTGGGGACACTAGAAAGCAAACTTATTTTTTAAAAATTGTCAACCTTAGTCGAGCATAACTTCCCTTGATAAGCATTAAAGATTTTTAACTTTATTAAACTTAATAGCATTAAACTTAATATTTTTTACTAATTTTTAAACTTATTTTTTTATAAGTTACAATATTATGTAAGTAAGTAAAGAAACGAATTTTTCTTTATTCATATCTACGAGACAAATCTCCATACCTGATAGATGTTTGGAAGATTACACGAAGTTCGGATCCAATTTTTCATTAAAAAGTTCCCTTTCAAGTCTTTCTCGCTTTATAAATCGTAATAATTCGGAGAGAGTTATAGGTCTCTGTACATTCCTAATCACTATCACCGGCACAGTTTGTGCAGCACCATAAAAATTTATGTTGTTGTTATAAGTTAAACGTACCACCATAAGCCACGATTATATGATGCTTTGTAGCTTCTGTTTTTGACATACCTGTCATATAAGTAGGCGCACCTAGTGACTCGTAAACGAATTTATTTTTGTCATTCAGGAATGGTGCGAATTGAGGCTTTAACTATGAAGGAGATCCAAGCTCATAAATGTACGGCCTTATTACTTACAATTACCCAGTTAAAATTATACAATGCTTTTTTGGCTAGATAACATATTTTTCTGACCCCTTGAACGGCCGTTACCGATCGCGATCAAGAAGCATTTATAGTAAAACTATTAAATAAATCTGCACCCATAGCCTACTCATTACAGTCCACTGTGTTTTGATGCTAGCCAGCATTCGGGAGTTTTTGAATTAGGCAATGAAAGAACCGTTAAAAGCATTTTCAATATTTTTAGAGTTTATTGTAGTCCTCGAAATAATGATTTAATGTTACACTAGACGTTTTCTTTTTATTTCACAGCTTCTCCTTCAATAAAAGCAACAAAAAATTAATTTGCTATTGTCGTTTGTGCAGCTTAACAATCACGTTTACCGATTAAGTTACTCCTTGTTCATGCCTTTTGCTAAGTAGTCCTATACATAACGAGTCAGTAGACTCGTTATATATAGGACTACTTAGAAGTTACCGACAGGGCGACCGCGGATTTTCCCGACACAAAACGTTCCCTTAGAATAATACGTTCATTTTTCCTGAGATGTTAGTTTGGGAAGAGTTGTGCGGAAGATCGAACCGATGAGGCGAATACTTTTGTCCGAAGGAGACCAACTTTGCTCTTCTTCATTAAACGCACTAGTTTGTTTGGTCTTCAACAAAACCAACTTCTTTTTCATAGCCGACGTTTGAAAATAATATCGCGATATTGTTTACAAACATTAAGGCGATCGCCATCCTAGTTTTAGTACAGTGGTACCACGTTTGCAACGAAACGTATTGACACATGGCGGTCGGTCCAAATCCAGGCACAGACATAGGGTTCGTCTCGTGCTGGGACCCAACCATATGAACCAGTACCTAAGACCTGACTTAAAATTGGAAATATCTAGAACGGCCAGCTACGTTGACGCTGGCGTGTCATCAAATGTACAAATGTAAACATATTTATGTAAAAATTATGCTGTGGGAGTGTGTGCTTAAATAAAAAAAACTGTGTTTAAAGCATATTTTCAATTAGCTTACAGCTACTGAGTAATAGCTGCCCGCTATTCGATGTTATTTTTAAAAACAATTAGTCTTTTCTTTTAACATAGGTAAAATGAAATGTGTCTAATAGTAAAACAAAGGCGGTGCGAAGCCTGCGAATGTCGCTGCAGTTATTGGCTAGTTCTTGACATCTACAATAGCGTGCAGTATTTTCCTGTAAACTAAAAAACTAAAAAAAAAGCTAAAAACAGACGTTCTATTCAATAGTTTTGAAAGAGCTACAGACCTAGCCATGCTCGGAGTGTACGAGGTACCCTTAATGAGTGTCAAAATGTCTTCAAACATTTTGGAACTGGCATTACTTATTTCAAATATCTCTGTGGGCTACCGGCATTCTGAAGAATGATATTATCAATAATCTTTTTTACAATGACATCATTGTCGTTATTCTATTTTACTGATGTGATAACGGTCTAAAAATTCCTTTGAGTTGTCTTTTGCTTAAATTATGTCTACATTTTGCTTCAAGTATTTTGCAAGAATTTTGAACAAGCTAGTAGAAGCAACGTGATCAGCTCACATGGCTGTACCACAAACGCACCACACGTACCACACTTAGATTAAATTTTTTAAAGGATTGTATTCGTACTTCATTATATAAAGATATATCTATCATTAGTACTAATTAGCACTAATATGGCAAATATTGATAATAACCGTACAAAGGTAAACCTTGAAATTTGTGGAACGTTTGTGATACTATTAGCGTCCCGGTAGCTTTCCTTCCCTAAGATGTTTAACAAAAGCCGTGGTCGACAAAGCCACAGCCTTTTCGAGCGGAAGGCAGCATGGTATGTGCTTCGTGGTGTGCAGTCTTTGTGAATACTTCTTCATAAAAATAATTTGAATTCTTACTACATCATACATAGTATTGTTGCTTGGGTTCAAAGGCAATAATTGATATTTATTTCCGGCATTATTCCTAGGTTTTAATCGATTTGATTTATAATGTACGGCCAAACCTGGTATGGTCTTACGATATTAATGTTTGCGTTACGCTTGTATAGCAGCTGAATGTACTTCGTGTCGTGAGGTTCAAAAAAATTTAACCGCTGGTGTGTAATTCACGAGTTTCTAAAAGAGGTTTGTAAGATATTGCGTGTTCAATATATCAGACCACGTGGTATCGTACCTGTGCTCTTTACGGCTCGGACTTCTTACGGACGTGAAGAATATTTTTGGTTTGTTGCTCAACTGCAGATAGCCGTGAAGTGGAGCTATTATTTCGGTCTATATGTGAATAACCTGGACATATCTTCAGTAAATGGTTGATTTGTCTGCATAGAACTATTCGGATAACTTTGTTGTGATTTTGATTTCAGTCTCATCGGAAGTTCCACGCGCCCCGTCACGGCTCGACGGGCTTCTTGCCGCGCAAGAGGTGCGCCCGTCACCGTGGAAAGGTCAAGTCCTTTCCTAAAGATGATAAGGCAAAGCCCGTACACCTGACAGCCTTCCTCGGCTTCAAAGCTGGCATGACCCATATTGTGCGTGAGGTCGACAAACCCGGGTCAAGTAAGTACCTCAAATGGGTCCAGACCGATGAGTCTGGTGCATCTCTGTTCGGATCACTCCCCCGGGAGTTGGCCCGCGACATGTGCACTCCCCGTGAGACCTTGTTGGGGACTTGTAGGTGATCGGTTTTTCTAGAACTGGGTGACATTGACACGTAGTAAGTCATGGGTTCCTGCGATTTAGCGATTCGGTTATGCTCGTTGCTTTTCCCTTCCTATATGATTCTGGCAGTGTTACGATTAACTAAACAAGGAGAGGAAATCAGACGTTGCTGTATGGTTTAAATAACTCGCGATGATGATAAACACTAGAGCCTTTTTCACGGATGATGTAAAGTGATTACGAATGATAGGACTGACAAATCGCAAAGTGTTCGCAGATAATTTGTCGTGGGAAGTTTTCGAAAGAAACAGCGGTGCTTCTATTCTGTCAATTAACAGAGGTAAACAAAAAGGAAGTCGTCGAAGCGGTCACCATTATTGAGACACCTCCCATGGTTCTTGTTGGCGTCGTCGGCTATATAGAGACTCCGCGTGGCCTTCGTGCTCTGAAGACCGTGTTTGCCGAGCACCTGTCTGAGGATGCCCGCCGCAGGTTCTACGCTAATTGGTATGCTTCGAAGAAAAAAGCCTTCTCAAAGGCTTCCCTTAGGTGGCAGAGTCCTGATGGTTTGAAATCGATCGACCGTGACTTCAAGAAGATGCAGAAGTATTGCACTGTAAGTAAAGACCAGTAAGCTCTAAAGATAATAATGGTGCTTATAACAGAAATGATGAAAAAAAAACTTCCAAATTCATTCGTGGTTTCCAGCGGATGGGTCAACACCCTATGACGGTTTTTGCGTCTGATCTGTCAGTCGGCAATCCGTGCGTGTATACATTAGGATATTTGAGCTTGGCTTAATTAGCGCTGTTTTATTTAGGTCATCCGTGTGATCGCTCACACCCAGATGTCCCTGCTGAAACGCCGTCAAAAGAAGGCTCACATTATGGAAATCCAGCTCAACGGGGGCACCATTCAACAGAAGCTTCAATGGGCTCGTGAGCATATGGAGAAGGCCGTTCCCATAAAGAATGTGTTCGCTCAGGACGAGATGATTGATGTCATTGGTGTAACCAAAGGTCACGGAGTGAAGGGTGTTACTTCGCGTTGGCACACCAAGAAGCTGCCGAGGAAGACTCACAAGGGTCTCCGTAAGGTGGCCTGTATTGGGGCCTGGCATCCTTCTCGCGTCCAGTTTACCGTTGCTCGAGCTGGTCAGAAAGGATATCACCACAGGTGAGCGATGAGATCAATTGCTCATTAAGGACAGTTTCATGTATATACTTGTGGCTTAATACTGGCTGCGATGAAGCGAACTTCAACGCGGTTTGATAAATGGGCCAATATCGAAATGGTTAGTTCTAAAGTTCCGGAGAACGTTAAATTTAAACTCCGGGGCCATTTCACCTGTCCAACATAGAATTAGTGTACAATCGTAACATAGTATGGTGAGAATTGAGTGGATGTCATTGCATTGTATATGACATGATGGAAAATTGAACCGCAGGTTCTGGCTTAATGCGACCGAAGTCGTTGCAGAAAACTTTGCTGCCTTCCTTCTGACCTTGTATGTTTTATACTATTGTTATTATACTATTGTTTAATTTATACTATTGTTAAATTATTTTTTTCTTTTAGGACTGAGATCAACAAAAAAATATACCGCATTGCTGATGGATTTCACTCAGTCGATGGAAAGCTCGTCTTTAACAATGGATCCACAGAGTATGACCCCACCACAAAGTCGATCAACCCTATGGGCGGATTCAAACATTACGGCGAAGTAAAGCAAGACTTTATCATACTTAAGGGCTGTGTTATGGGTCCTCGTAAGCGTGTAATTACCTTACGAAAGGTGCGTGTTATATCCACGTTTTTTTCAGCCTCGCAGATAAAAGTAATTAAACCTGGTCTTTCATGAGCACAAATACAGGATGAAAACTTAGCAGGCATAGGTCAAATGATCACGATGATTATTGTTGATAGAACTGAATACAAAACAACTAAATACTAGTTGTTTCCTCTGTTGGAACAGGATTTCTAGCTTCTATAACTAAAATCTTTTATCGACACTTCGTTTGTCCATTTAGTCGTTGCTCCCTCAAACCAAGCGTGCCGCCACCGAGAAGATAACACTTAAGTTCATCGACACCTCGTCGAAAATGGGCCACGGTCGCTTCCAGACCGCCGAGGAGAAGATCGCCTTCATGGGTCCGCTCAAGAAGGATCGCGTGCGTGCCGAGGAAGCGGCTGTTGCTGCTCTTGCCAGCAAAGCCTAAACTTGTTAACCTGCATTCATCTGGAAACCGAAACTACTGCGCATATTACCGTATATAAGGACGTCCGAATGCTGCTGTTATTACGCTGGTACAGCAGTATATGGGTTTGCAGCTTCACATGCGCGCAAGGATGAACAATAAAGGACAGACCGATCCTAATTCTGAACCCGATTACGAACTTGTTTTCGATTTAGTAGTTAATACTAGCGAATGTACTGGTTATGGTGTAGAGTAAACCAAAGATTTCAAATAACGCTAACGCATCGGTTACAGGCCTACGACCGCTTATGTTGCGGTGTGGGATTATTTTCGATGCAACAGTGATTCTGCACAAAGGAATTACCTTGCTCTTAATTTTTGTAGGGTCAGGTCTAGACAATGTGGTACAAAAATCTCTCACTATTTCATGCAATGCAATCACACTGGGGTGATGTCATCGTCACTGTGTATTGGCCTCTTCGTATCGTTTTGTGGAAATGGCTTTTAACACGCGACTGAACACCGAAACTCTTTCAGAGTTTCGGTGTTCCCATGCACCGTAAAACATGCCTTTCGTTGCTAGACTCTTCGTTGCACGTGGAGGTGAATTTCGGTGGCAGAGCAGATGGCCGAATGGGTACTTGCATCGTGCGCTTTTTATGGGGTGCGGAGCCTGCGAACATTCGTACACCGATGCACTTGCTAGTGAGACCAAATAAAACATCAGTTTGCATTTAGGGTCGAAATAGCGAATCGGGCCCCAATAAACTCAAGACTCGTAGAACGAATTCACGGCATCGCTTCAATCTTAAATGGGCAGACCTCGCAGCCCGTTTAAGTACACAACGGTGCAATAGAAATATGGGGTGCTACTTACTCTGAGATCCGTACAGAGTCTGGGAGTCTTCAATCGCCCCAATATTCATTATACAATTTACAATGTGTCAGTCGTGCAATATCTCATGCGTGGGACGACACCCTTGCGTAAGCCATTATCGTGTTGACTTGGGCTATATTTCGTTCCTAAATCGAATGAACAGTTATCTTGTTCCTAAGTGAGCTTTAACTTGCTGAGGAATAATTCCGCTATTCTACAAACCAAATGGTCTAAGATTTCAGCAGTATTGTACAAACATTACGTCGTACTATCGCAGTTCTTCACAACACATGAAGCTCGAATGGTCACTACTATGGTGTACTTTTCTCGATACACTAATGCCGTGTATTCTAGGATGGCAACGTTATAGTCGGGCAATCACCTATCGTTTATTGCTAAACAATAGTATGGCAGAAGTTAAGTCCTAATCTAGCTCATTTATAGAATGAGAAGCGGGGGATGCGCTCGATTATTCCGGGTTTGAGGTCAGTTTAAGCAAAGAACTTGTACACCAATGCAATACACCAATGCAGAATTATCAACCCATTTAAAAAAAAGGTTTTTGAACAAGTTTTCGAGCGTTGTTTCTTTGTATCACGTTATATAAACCAGTGGGTCATACTACACGCGTACAGTCTCACTTTGCAGCGTTCTGTCAGCTCTTCAAGAAAGCAAAAAAATTGCAGAAAGATTAGTATAAAATTTGACTCTGATCTTTGTAAAGTTTTTAGTTCTTCTGATCTTGATGTTACCACGCAAATCTGTTTAAAAAATTCGAACAAAGAATTAGCGGTTGGCGCGTACAGATAAACAGCTAGTCTTTTTTCTCAGCTAATTTTCTATTATGCATATGGGGCTGCGGAGTTAGGGAGTTACTCTTTTTTGAACGAGTGAGATCTTGTGGATGTGGTAGAACGAATTCGAGCAACATATTAGTTGTGTCTGTGATGATACTGCTTAAAATGTGTTGCGTCAAACGGCGTAAGTCGTCCACTGCGCGTCTTCTGTGTCTTAATATCTTTTCTAGAGGAGTTTATAAACGCAGGCATTGTCCTATCCCAATTTGATTGCTTCGCAAATGCTCTAGTACCAACGTGTTGCTATGTTTTTAGCATCAAAACCTCCAGGGTTTTATGATATTGTTGGACTTACAAATAGATAGGAGATAAATGTACCCTGATAATTACTTCAGCAAGTCATTCTCAAGGCACGAATCGCAAAACTATACATTAGTACTAATTACCATACGCTAATGGTGTTGTTGTGGTCGTTAAGCACATTGCGATGGTCACATTCATGAACCAAGGTGAACTGAAAACAGGAGGAGTGCAAGAAAGGCCTCTTTAAGCTTTGTTGTAGAATTGCGTATTTAATGGACTAAACGTCGTGTCTGTTTGTTCATTTTTGTAGCAAACTTAGCCGAAACTTGATACTAAGATATGCGTTCACTGAATGATCATCAACCATAAATTAAGAAATACTTTAGAACACAATGTTTTCTGTTATGGTTACTAAAAGAATCGGGGAAAGATTTTTTGAATGTAAAATAAATTCATAGAAGCATTCCTCTAGCTGTTTTCAGTTGAAGCAATATTGAACTTTCTTATTGCTTACGTGATTCGTCGATCAATTTGAATCATAGATTTTAGGCAATAAGTCCCAAATTGGCCTAACCGTCATATTTCCGTGGTAGTGTATGCGTTTTTCGGTAAATGTCATATTTGTTGAAATTAGTCCGGTATACGGTATATTATTGTCTCCATTTCACCTCTGGCTTCGATGAAGATTCAGGGGCGCCTAGCTTAATGAACAAAATAAGGCACACCCTTGGGGTATTTAGGAGCAGCTTTAGTAACAATTCTATTGTTCTTGATTTTAATTTGAATGTTAACGTGTGAAATTATGACAGAACTGCAGAAATTTCCGGGGAATCTATTGGTGCATCAAAGAAGTGACCGTTTTTCTAGCTGCACAGCTTGATTCACATGTCTCAGAGTAAGTTTCGTCGGGCAGTTGTTGGTGTCAAAGCGCTAATATTATTATAATGCATTTATTCAAGTTTAAAATAGAACGCCGTAGGAATAAATGATATTTCTGCGAAAATTTGATATATTTTATAATTTTATTACGCTAAAGGTGCAAAGATGCCCAAGAACATGAAAAATGCGTAGCAAGTAGCCACGGTGAAGATCTACCACCAAACCTTTTGAAACTATTTGGAGAGTTAGCTGCCAAAAAAAGGTTTGCAAGAAAATTTACTTGATCCTATTTTCGTCTGTGAAACGCTAAAGAAATGTAATGAAGTCGAGCTATTTCTAACGTGATTGCTCACAGGTGACGAGAAGTGCATGATGAACGTGCAAATAAAGAATCTGTGATTTCTGTAGTAAATCGAAATGTGTTTGAAATGAAACAACAGAGAATGTGTTTGGTAGGAGTAGAAAAGAATCATGCATCACGGGGTGCTGCCGCCCAACAAGACGATTGATTCAGACCTCTACTGTCGGCAACTAACAAGAATGCAATCTTGTCAAACGATTGAAAAAAATTGACTGGTATTAGTGAATAGAGATGGCGTCATTTCTTATCATGACAATTCCAGGTGACATACATCTCCAATTACCTAATAAAACTTTAGGGGTTTTAAATGAGAAATTTTCAGCTGCATTCGCTGTACAACTTGAAAATTGTACCACCAGACTATTATCTGCTTCAGTCTCTGCAGAAGGCCCGTAATGATGTTATTTAGTTTCAATGGAAAAGTGCAAAAATTACTTGTCACAAATTTGTGACAAAAGCTACAGAAGTTCTACAGTGATGGAATGATGTTACCAAAAAAATAACGTCATCATATTTAGCTTAGTAACATTATTGTAAAATATATTTTCTATATTACTATATTATTTTCTACATTATATATACTTGCTTCAATTTTTACGTACAATTGTTAATACTTTATCTTCAACCCAGTATTACATTCGGCGTTTGACCTTTATGTACTATTGATACACAATTGTACTACGTTGCATTAGATCAACAATTGGTGGTGTTTTATTATGATAAAATTGTGATATGTTACATTGAATTAACAACTGATGGACAAAAGACAAATTACTATTGCTATTGGCCGTCACTGGGTATCTGCCAGGTAGCGCGTGGCACCCACTATAGCGTCGTAACCTAAATTGATTCAGTGAGTACCTGCTAATATATTCACTGTGCAATGTCATATTTGACGCCAACATACGTGACCTGAGTAACTAAATGTTGAGGCATAACACGTATGAAGTAGGTTTGATGGATGTGTTAGGAATCGGGGTACCTGTCTGATAATAGACTTCGTTTCCAATATACGCATGCTTACTTGACGATGCCTAATAACTGGCTCGCTCCACGTAGGTCTATCAGGCGTTAGCCTCCGCCGCGGTGTTTACTGTTTTCGAGTTTTTGTTACCCGCTACGAACTCAGAGGACGAGACCAATCTAATTGCAATCATAATACCTTGGTGCTCCACATGAAAATACCAAATTTGCATCCAACAGTGGGTAATCAAGTTAGAGAGCACTGATGACAGAAGACAGCTCCTTCTTCAAACGCAAACATTTGTATATGTTTCGAAGTTTACGTCCGGTGTTGTTGCTAGGCGTTTCATTATACGACTGACTCTCAGCGCGAAACAAAGTGTTTTTGCCCGGGTTTGAACTTAGACTACAGCGCGTCGCTAAGACCAGCAGGCAAATACGTTACCCACTACGCTGTCACGGGGACACCGTTATTGCGTTTGTATGGAACATAGTTGTTCTGTAAATGAATGCATCAGAGGACGCATCAACGAAAGGCACGTCAATACGAACCGATCATGTAAAAAAAACTAAACTTTTTTGTTTAGAAAGGGTCAATATATTGTACGAACAATTTTCAACCTAAGATTTAGTATGACTGATTCATCATTGGTGGTTCTTATGGTCATATAAGAGATCACAAATACTGAGAGGCTTCATTATTTTTGCTACTGTTTATACTTCATATCAGCCGTGCTTGTTTCTACTAGATCCGTTTTTGCTGTATCAGTCTCTTGTCTTTCATTTGAAAGTAATCAATACTTCTCGGAATAAATGAACGTCTAAGTCGAATTACTCTGGTTTTTCTTTACTTTGTATATAGGACTATATGAAACATTGACAAAATTTCCTTTGCACTTATGAAACAATGACGCTTTCTTTTTCGTCTTATTCCTTACTGCGTATCTACGACGTTGCAAATATAAACAAATAGACCAATCTAACGACAATAATCTGCAAGCGACAGCGGAAAATTCCTATACTACCATCGCTACCACGCAGTATACGAATACCATTTCGAATATTATACAATCACTTTGTTGTGATAGTAAATGGACTATCATTGAAAAGCGATTCGGCGATTACGTTCAGTGGGCAGGCGTATCCTATGAAGCTTAGGTACCGTCCAATAAAACACTGGTTTTGAAAACCCTTGCATTTGCCATTTGTTTTGTTACATTCCTAATATACATATTGTAATAGTCAGTTGATATATGACGATATAACGACAAGTTAGTTGCGGGTTACTTGTCAAAAGGGCAGACAGATACAAAGAATTTAGTTTCCATACACTGAGTGTAGTTGTTTATGAAGATCTGTTTTTTGTCAGATTACCCTGTCTTATACATAATTATTTTTCTAAATTTCGCTTTCTACATCTTATATGAATCCGGTAAGAAAGTTGTCATATTTGTTCCTCTTTCTCCTTTCCGGGCTTACGGTTCTGAGACAAGAGCTTCACTTTGTAAAGAAAATTCAGATACTCGCCGTTCATATAAGTTTCGGTTACGGAATACGGCTGCATGTTGGAGATACTTAATTATTAACTTAGTAATAATAATAATGGAAAACGGTGACCGAGTGTTTGATGCCAGTCGACATGGGACTGTTTATGTATATTTCAGTATAAGCTGATTTATTTTTTTATGGATCGTTTACGGTGTGATGTTTTCTTGTAAATGCACGCATTCTTAAAGAAAGAAAAAGTGATATTTTGGTTTTTCTTGTACGTTTTCATTTGGGCTCATTTGTTTATCCTAATCAAGAATGGTCTTTTGCTACTATAGGAAAGTACAGGCTAGTCCGTCGGCTGCTGCATGCACACAGAAGCTGGACACAGCGATCCGATTGGCGAGAAGGAATCTGTGATGTACTCATAACAGCAAAATGGCTTGCAAGGTATACAGTACGCACTGATATTCTTAAAGCTGTAACCAAATGCGCATGTACATTCGCTAACAGACATCTTCATCGCTGAAAGTATAAGATAATCTTCAAAGAGTGAGTGAGTATATTTCAAAAAACGCAGAGGAAATTGTGCCTTTTAAACACACAGGTCCATTACTCTTTGGCACTAGTAGCACGAACTGCAACCGTTTTCGTCCAGAACAGTTGAACAAAATGTCATGGCTGGCTACGTTACGAGTCTGGTGCCCATGCGTGCACTTAGTAATCTATGTAATAGTGAAGCTTAAAAGTCCCTAAAGCTAGATGGTATGAGGCATTTTAAACAGAAGGTCGTCCAAGGGCTAATAACATATTTATAAGCTCTGCTACCCTTCCCGCCATCGCACCGTCCGTTGACATCCAATATTGAATAAGATACTCATACTCAATATTAAACAGGTAAAACTGACCCGATAGTATTGTCCGTTAGCGCGAATTCTTTAGATTGACCGAATAATTTTTTGGTATTTGTAAGCTTGAAAATGAGGTTTTGAGCATAGAGTTTTCACGTCAGACTAAGCCCATTTGCTATAAATGGCCTGGACTTATCTTGCTTCTTTTTTGGATCTTTCCAAGGCCAACATACATGCAAATAAAGAGCTAACTTATTTTATATCTAAAAGGATTATGATACAGTTTAGCTCTTTGGTCATTTTGAAAGATCCTTTACGCTGCAACTTTTGTGCAAGGTTACACTTCTGCATCCCTTCAAATTCTTTAACATTAACATGTTCTCTATAGTCGGCTGATAGCTGATAGCCTATATTTGAACAATTTCTTTTACAACAATTCCTTCTATTTTATGTATTCTTTTTATAGTCACTGTTATTAGTTTTAGACATTTCGAGTAGAGTAGGACAAAAAAAAGTGTCAAATTGCGATAACAAGCGTACTAAACGTTTTAAAAACTACAAAGCTGGCAAACCATAACATGTGGGTTTGTCACTTTGGTAGCGATGTAAATTTAGATCATTTTGTTTCAAAAAAACAAGTGACGCAACTTTTGATCTGTACATTGCACCATCGATAGTTTGTAACCGAAGACACGCAACCGATCACCAGAAGATTAGTATTAGCCATCCAAAACAAAATTATCATAAATGGCATAGCCAAAATCAACTACCATATATGATTTCGAGTTAAGGCTGTGGAGTGACGTCTGTATAGTATTATCCTTTGGAAGCTGTGCTTAGTATATTGTAATAGAGCGATATAATACTAGCTTAGCGCTCAAATGTATAAATGAATGTTCAACCCAGGTTTTGACTGTTTCAGCAGTCGAGCTTTGGAGAGACTGTCGCTCAAAAATCTAACATCACTCTATAAGCTTCGAAAAGTTTGAGCTATTTCTTATTTCTATTTTCGTGCAAACAAGATGGAAACATAAATGGAGTTCCATCTGATGCACTGTATGCTACTCATTTTTTAAACGTAGGTCAGTGTTGGGCAATACACAGATAACAGAATATGAATTCAATTCGGGACGATTCTTCTGTGTAAATAGTATTCGTGAGAAACGCTCATCTACATTTTAGGAACTCTGCGTTGAATTTTACGATAGGTGATCTACGGCTCAGATGTTGGGAGGCGTCTTAGGATAAAATTCCGACACTGTTGAAGGGAGATATCGCTTAAACTCAACAAGAACTTGTTGATTAAGTGGGGAGGGAGTAATTCAAGAAGTAGTTTTGGATCGCTAGCGCGCTACGGAAATTTAACCGAGGGTAGGAAAGTGCGTTTTCCATGACCAGAATTAATATGTATTGTATTACACTACGCTCGTCCTATCATGTCGGTTGAAAAATTATTTGCTCTATTCAACTGATATTGGCGATAAGAAGGTGACCTTCTGTTATAATAGCAGATATTAAATATTGTGGGTTGACCTTGAACAAACGGTCAAGTTTTTCGCACAATGGAACTACAGCGAGTATAGTAGAATGCATTTCTATACTTTGACAGGAGACCGAATGCTAGGTGGTTACGCAGATCTACTTAGTATACCACAACTTTACGCCTTTCAAGTTTTCTTGATATCCCAAACTATTGTTAGAGGAATTCCCTTCACGTAGAATTTCTCTAACTGTAGTCCTGATCGACGTAGTTCTTCAGGTCGATCTGGGTGCCGACTAAGCAACCTTTGAAGGTCGTATTCAGTAGAGATACATTTAGGATGGTGTTACCATATATTTATCTCCTAAAATTCCGATATGCAAATAGGATCGAGGAGAATAAAGAAATCCGCATTTAAAGAGGGAAGGGGCCTATCAGCTTTATGGTTGATATAAGAAATTACTCGTACTCCTAGTAAAACAGGATTATGTGGTCTAATACACATGAAATCTTAATCACTGAGCCCTTGACCTTTGTGTGGCGTTCTGAGGGACAAAGTGATTTTTATATCGTTCCTTGGCATGTAAACGAACTGCTCTCGTATGCACCAGCCTGATCGACGGTATTTACGTTTGTTAGACCCTCCTGCTCTCGCTAACGCTGCTCAGTAGCTGAACGATGTGACCTACTTAGTTCGTAGTTACCAGGAGGCCATTCTATATACGGAATTCAACAACTAACAAACTAATAGCACGACTCTGATCTGTCAGTATGCGTTTAATCTTATAGCAATAGCAGGCGTTAGTTAGCCGGCAACGAAATTGAATTTTCTATTCTTACTCGAACTCGATGATATTCCTGGGCTGGCCTATTGGCAGCACTTGGCCGGCGACGACTGTGCTTTCCGCTTTCTTAACATGGTGCAGTGTTATTCCATCCTCTCTCTATTGAACCAGCGGAGAGTCATCGAATCAGTTGTGAACAGGTTTAAGGCCGACATCCAGTAATTTGCTCTTACTGTTAAATCTTCGCTGTTTGCGAGCACTAACAGTAACCGTCGTCGCATTTGTAGGTTAACGGTGGAGGTAATGAAAGCGTAGAGAACGAACTATTATCAAGACCTACGTACATTGCATTGAATCCATACCCTATTCTCGCGATCTTCCCCCAAAGACGTAGCCGGTGCTTCGACCACCCCCCTCGCGCCGTTCCCCTTCCCCGGCGGCGACGCAGAGGTGAGTACGGTATGCGAGTCGGGTGACCCGTAGCGTGTGCGAATCTGTCTTTCGCCGTGTCGCCTATTCGCCGAGTGTGATGACTTTCGCGGGGTGAACAGGATAACCGCGAGGATAGCCAGGAGCTAGAAGGTATCAACGGCTGGGACGGCGGCAGCTGTGCCCGGGAGAATAGCATCACTGGTGTGCTGATGTGACACGACGGTAAAATTCTTGCGCAGCGGCCGCTATTGCGACTTTTGGTCGGCTAATGATAATATACGCAAGCGAAATGAAACCATTAGCTGCCATTAACATTGTCCAATAGCAGTAGTGTAGTAGTAGAATTAACGCTGATACTCCGTAGAGTGCAAGTGACGGCACTATTCAATGTCAGTGGCGTCAACCAGCCAAGGAAACAGCTAGGTAGCCAGCGAAGAAAGCGCGCGGCGACTAAAAGCAGAAACGAAGACAAACGCAGGACACCGGCGACACGCTTTGCCCTAAGAGGGCTAATAGCCACTTACAGCGTAGCTATTTCTTTCCGTCTGGTTTGTAGTGTTCAACTCAGTCACCTTCGTCATTTTCCCCAAGTCTCTGTCTGCACTGTACGGCCACCGGTGTCGCTGTTAACCAAAGTCCTGTGCACTGCTGTCTGGTGTGCGCTACAGTCTAGAGGGCGGAGAAGATGGGGTACTTATCCCATTGACAATCAGCGTTCGACTTCCAAGCAACTTTTCCGTGGCTTTCCGTCTTTATATCTCTCTCTCGCCCTCCTTTTTCCTTCCTCATATATGTCGACAACAAAAAGAAGAACTCCGTTTACAGCACGCGGTTATTACGCCATAGCGATTCAATAATTGGTACAATTTGTTTTTTGCTACAAGGCCACCGACATACTCTAGTCAGCCGGTCAAACGTGTCATAACACTGTCACTTTCGACAAAGGATACGATGGTGACGACGTGCAAGATCCCGTTCTAAAGTCACCGTTGTGACCATTGTACTATCGTGTTTTTGTCTTCTACGTCTGGTACTTAAGTGGCTAGGCACTACTTTGGACAGCTGACTACGTCTGGAGTCGAACCTCTACACCACCATGTGTTCCTAAGTTTAGAAAATAAACATATTATCCACTGCCCTATCACTGGGGCTTAACCATTGTCCTGAATGGTACTGTCCGACGGTGCAGAAGGCAAATAGCAAGAAGCAGTGTGACGTGATTATCGGCTCAAACTTGCAAATTAAGAATATTCGGACAAAATGCACTGACAGCTATTGACGACCGTAGTACAACCTAGCTGGTCACCGTGTCCGTGTTAAAGATAATCACAAATGCAACCAAGCGTGTGTGCTAGTCTCTGAAACAAATGCTTAAAGCTTTGGCAATAGGCGATTTGAAAACGAGGAAATGCGAAGCCTTTTTCATTTGATTGCTTGGAAAGGCACGTGCATTTAGGCAAAGATAGGTGGGGTGCTTTCCTAACAAAAAAAGAATACCATATTTATCTATCTGCAATTGGGCATCCAAGTGGGAGACGCAGCTTTCCACTAATTATCGTGCATGACCTTTGGATACCTACGCAATTCATATATTAACGTTGTCTGCTTTGATCGTCAAAAGGATGTCACTCAGATGGAGAATAGTGCAAATAATTTCAACGGTGGCTGTTACGCGCTGCCTTTACTGTGCATTTCTCGGGAGTGCCGATGCAGCAAAAGAAGGCGAGCTGCGCCTCTCCATAGGAACTCGAATCACTACCCACGAAGGCCAAGGCCACGTTGAGGTCTACCATAAAAATCAGTGGGGTTCGATCTGCGACGATGAATGGGACGAAGCCGAAGGCAGAGTTGTATGTCGTAAACTTGGTTTCAAAGGAATCGATGTTGTAACGTATGACGGAGAATTTGGTGCTGGACGTAAGTAAATGAGCTGAGAAAAACACATTTACGCACAACAGTATTTCAGCAAGACTGTTGGATACCGTGGAACATATATATTTTTATTTCTATAAAAATGTTCGGAGAATTTCACTTGACAGAACATTGATTTCAAATAGTGAGGTATTGTATTACGGAAACATAGGTCATCTAAAGAACTGAGCCCTATGTATAATTTTAAGTAAATAATTTAAAACTATCTTTAACCGATTGCTACCATTTGTCCAGTAGTGATGCTAGGTATTTCGTGATGCCATGGATGAAACTGACAGAAATACCGGGTCTCATATAAAAGGCAGATATATAGAATTTAAGCCGTGTGCACGGATCTGTGTCTTCTTGATTAGAGGCTTGGATGTCACAAGCTGTATTATATGATGTTAGATGTATTTGACAAGAACGCAAGATAAATCATGAATAAATAAGTACTTTACGAAGTTATAAGTTTTGGTTATTTTTTTATTATGCTGAAATTGATGTCACTGGGCTGGAGAAGGCAGACTTAAAAGGTAAAGTTCCGCTTACAACATATGCACAACACAAGTGACCTGCTTCCATCTTTTGAAAATTCCTGCTATTGACAAATCTTTGCTTAAACCCTATCTTCAGTTGATTTATGTAGCGTATCTGTATCAACTAAATGCAATACGTTTCTTGGCGCGTATCGTTATCTGATTTTGGTCTTATTAGAATTCGTTACTTCTAAATTTTATGTACGCATAGTTATAAAAACAATAGGGACTACAACCGGAATCAAACCCCAGTGCTTCTTCCATCGTAACGTTGGTCTGTGCTTTTTTATGGCAGGACAAATCTTTATGGATGACCTCTACTGTTCCGGTAGCGAAGAAACACTCACTGAGTGTCATTTTCCTGGTTGGCAGGTTAGTTAATATCAATTATTTGATGATTACTTTTTTATATTTGCATACAGCAATTACGATCTTTTACGTAAATTAGATATCGTCAGAAACTTAAAGGAGGATCTTTTGGGGGTAAGAGTCATTGCTGTTTATAGGGTGCGAACCAGTATGCCAGTGATTTTCACGCTCGGTAATTTCTAGGTTATGTCAATTCCTATTTTTAAGCAATATTTGAACAAATGCTTTTGCTCTAAATACTTCTTTGGACTACATCTCAGATAGATCCTCTACCGCATATATGATAGCTTTACCTGTCCGACTTTACTTACACGTGTAGGTACGGCTAAGTTGGAAGGGTATCTCGTTGCTCCCAAAGGCCTTGTTTTAGCCATATTTGAAACAAGGAATTACAATATCTATATGTGTGCATGTCTACTACGCAGAAGGTGCCATGGGAAATCACTGCAATTTGTCGCACTTCATTTAGAATATCAGAAGCGGATACATATGTTAATCTTCGCATACAAGGAAAAAGTCGACTAATGGCCAAAACAAAGCTTATCGGAGCAGTCTCGGACAAAATTTCGAGTCTTAACGACTATTGCATTGAAGCTGCGTAACACAGAGGCACAGACCGTAAATGAACTGAAATGAGATGCCAAACTAATCTAGAAAAATTTAACAGATATTTATTTCAATAAATAATTTAAAATCATTCGTAATTTCATAAATAAAAAAAAGCTTCCAATAGATGGTTTATTTGAGGAAGGGACTTAAATCTGGTGTGTCTGTCTACACCATTGTTGTTGCGGTATTTGACATATGCTTCGATATAAAATTTAATCAAGATGGGCACTTTTGTTGAGTTATATAACGTAACAGGAGAATTAAACAAGCACACATTAAATTTTTATTTTTTTTTCCGATCCGAACGTTCATGGCATTCAGCAGCATTAAACGGACTTAATGTTCGAAGAAAATTTAGATTATTATACATAAATTCAGTTGTTACAGATTATATGTATTTAAAGAAACCTTAGTACACTACCTCTGGTGAGGTTCATTATTAATTGTATTTAATTTTCTTAGAAAGACTATAGGATAATAATAACTGGTAATAATGTAAAAATACGAACTCACGTTCAATTTTCTTTGTGCAGAAATAAAGTTAGGCACACGGGCTTCTATTTTATTTCAATCATGAATGTGCTTGTTTTCGATGATTCCCTAATTTGGTTTTAGGTGCATGATTGTGAACCGACGGAACTGGCCGGCGTGAGGTGTATCCGTGAGGAAGAGACCACCCCTCGACCTTTTGTCGAAGTAGGTAAAAATGATGTAGGAATCTCGATTGTCGACCTCCCGCCAGACAAACCGCAAGATTTCTTCGAGCCCCTCAGGGTAAGGCGATGACGAACGAACGGTCAACTTATTCAGTACACAAGTGATAATGCTTATCGTAGAGCTCTAGGTTTTGCAGCTGTTTTGCGATCATTCACAGTGATGGGTTGTTGTTGGCAGGTATTTTTAAAAAAGAACTCGGGTCTACTAGTTGCCAAACACTTTTAAAAAATAGCTATTACGATATATTCAGTAGCTCAAAGGATTAATCACCTTCAACAAGAATAAACTCGTGGAAGGTTCATGCATTAATATACAGCAGGAAAAAGATTATAGTAAATTAATAAATAAATAGTAATAAATATGAAAGCTCAAGGAAACCTATCGTTCTAACGGTGGCCTCGTCGGTCTGTTCAAGAGGCTCTTCCCGACGGACCTCAGAATCCGACTCCGGAACGGTCGCACCCTGATGGAGGGTCGAGTCGAAGTGTACGACGAGCGACAGAAGCTTTGGGGTCTAATTTGTGCTGACGGCTTTGGTATGCTTGAAACAATGAGCGTATGTCGACAAGCTGGTAAGTAGTAAACGTCGAGAATGCTTAGAGGGTACGAAAACATTTCCAAACATACTTTTCCCTGAAGGAATACCCTGGATCAAATGGATACCTTTAGGAGCACGAAGATTACATAAAGTAACGTTCAGTAGATTTATCGTGTCTCAAACATGCCTGTGCGGCTGTGCGGGCTTTGGTCAGCCTTACACGGATTGTTATTGACTTACACAAGCGTTCGTTCGCAGTCATTGCGATCATCAATGATCTATCATCGGTTTAACATTTTAGTCACACAAATTTTTCGCCTGTGCTACTGTGTTATGTTTACAATGCGCGTAATCGCCGAATCTGCGTCAGAGAGACAGCTTATTTGATGCTGATTCCAGCAGAACGCTTAAGGAGCTAGCCTCATAGCGTATTGTGAGCTTTGACTGTAAACCCGTGGCGCAGTCTGCCTGATCTCCGCGTATATTCATGAGGAGTGAATAGGATCAACCCATTCGTGTTTTCTACATCAGAGACTTCTTATAATGCACTAAAGTTTGCCCAAATGGTAAATTGCGTTCAGCCATAACAGTTTCTTTAGGTGTATGTACAAGTATTCTGTTTTTTAAAAGTAATTTATAGCTCGTTTCTAAAAGACATATCCATGTGCCATTGGATCTCTTAATAAAGGTAATTTCCTCGATCAACTTGCCCAGCTTTTCCCTATGGGGTTCAAGACTGCAAATGGAGGAGAATGCTGTTCATTTTATTTCACAAGCTTTCATCATTTCACAGAGATCTCTTGTTGTTGTAAATAAAATGGCCGAGCCACGAGTTGAGTTGAGCCGTGCATAACAGAGTAGATTTTCTGGATAACGTTATTCGTTGAGAAATTTCTGCCATAACTCAAAACAGCAAAATCCCCTAGTCAATCTGAAATTCTGCAGAAGATAATTCGCTTGCGGTCCTCTTTCAAATTATCTTGCGCTATGTCATTAATAAAACGTGTTTAGAGGCTAAAATTTTTACCGAAATCTGTACTAGTACAGCTCGTTTTACAGTACAAACGTTGGCTCAGAATGCTCAACGAGCTTCGTGGGAAACGTTTTCTCTGGTGCAAATCGAAGCCGTACTTTGGATAGCGGCCTTACAAATCGGCGGTTAATAATACAAGTAGACACATATTTTTTTGTTTGTACGTACATGAGTGATCTTAAATGAAATTCAAGACAAAGAACTAATAATATTGTGCGCGCAACAGAAAGCCTTAATGCTGCAGGACATTGAATGTCGATCATTGAATCTCCTTGGCCGCTTATACGACCTGCTGCATTACAATTAACAATAATTAGAGCAATTTCTGATTCGAGCTCGTAGATCTTTGTCTCATCATTCGCGTAATAATCACTAATGTCGTCCATAAAGAGATATATATTGGAAAAAAAATCGTGGCATCTTAGTAAATTACTCCTTAGGCAAACATGTTTTTTTACAATCAACATCTAATGCCATTTTCGGCCAATGACGCTATGTTCACGGGCAAAAACTCAGCATCTAGTTTCAACGTGTCAGTGTTATAAGCGTATGCCTGTGAAGTCAATATTTTCATGGATTTTTTCGTTTAACTGTTTGAAGCGTATCTTGAGATATCTTGTACCTGAAGGGCGTTAGCCATTTATTGGTTTATGTTGCCTAGAGCCGTTGCCTGAGTAAAGAGAACTCGGGTTTATGGAATTGAACATCTGTTTTTCCAACCAACAATATAATTAAGATCAACTAACTTTGAAATTAAGATTCCTTTCAGCCAAAAATCCACTAGGAGTCCTGAAGGACCTCTAATTAGAAAGAACGCATTTAGTATAATTTACACATATCTTAGAAATGAAACAGTCCGTTTCATTTACAACCATTTTGCTTACATAGAACATGTTTGCCAAAATCGAGAACTTTTCAGAATAGACATTTAGGTATTGTCTGTCTCAATTTCTCTTGGAGAAAGCTATATAACATTGCAGCATATCGTTTCAAAAAAAAATGGAGACAGAATTCATTTCAATAATCATAATAGCTTTTTTTCTGTTGTCCGATTGTCATTTCTATGTATTCTGATATTGGAAATTATTCTAGGTTTCGCATACGGCCAGCAAAGTGTTCGGGGCTCGGCTTTCGCAACCGTAAATATTTCTTCAGTGCCAATATTGATCGTAGGTCTCAAGTGTAATGGCGACGAGCAAAACCTGGCGGACTGCAGATACACACCTGTGATTGACACCTGTCCTGATAACAGCTTTGTTGGGGTCGTGTGCGCTGAAGGTTTGCTTCTTCGCGAATGTTGACATTGATCTTTGCTTAACCATTTTCGCAAGCAAGATTTTAAGTGGTCTTAATTCAGAGAACAGAATCGTTTTTGAATCCTACAGGAACGCTATTAAAGGTGTTTATAGGAACCTAGAAGACAACTTGGTCCCTTTAGGCTATTTGTGATCTCTGAGTTGAACGAAAAATACTCTGATTGCTAAGACAACAAATATCCGTATCGGCATGACTACTCATGAGACTAATCAGAAGTAAACTTCGTTTTTTAAAGCAATTCCAACAACGAATAAACGATAATGTAATGATAAGCACGTAATAGAGCTTGGAAGGAAGCCCGTCTTTTCTACTGCGTCCTTTCTAAAAACGCAGAATGGCAATTTCTATAATTGAATTTCAACAGGTCTGTTGTTTCGCGAGAAGCTAACTGAGCTGTTGCTTGGTCGGCCTCGAACAGACCACAATAGAAGGAAAACAATGACCATTATTTAGAGTTTTTGGACAAATTTTAGCTTATTACAACCAAGCGCTTGCTATCAATATTATGAATGATTCCATAACATAATTTAATTGCCAATAAATGCAATCGACTGGCAAAACACCACCGCAAACCTGACAAACCACTTAGTCATAATTGCGGCATTGATTCGATAACGTTTTTTGGTTACTGCGTTGATCAAGATAAACTGCTAATACTTTATTGGCACCCAGAGCTGTTGCTTCGTTTTGTTGTCCGTCCAATATTTTCGCCAAATCTCTCGTATGCCACGGTTTCCTTATATTCAAAATGATATATATGTGGGTAATCTGTCGCTTATAAGCTTCTTCACTTTAGTAGAACTTCCTGATTTGGTCATCGACAAAGATGAGTTAGAGCGTTCGACATACCTTGAAGACCGGCAATTGACATTTCTTACCTGTGCGATGGAGGAAAACTGCTTGTCGTCTTCAGCGTATGAGATTGCAGATCATGACCGTTTCTATTTTAGTCGCAGGTAAAGTTCGCTGAAACATATTTATCATGCTCACGTTCGATACAAGACATAATAATAGACCAACACCGATTATCGTATCGCCATTTGGAATCATATAATTGACGATGATCATCTATATTGTAATACGTTATAAATTAAGGCAACATATATATGCGCCGTGGTCGTCACGTTCCACAAAAAAGCTATTGTACGTTTAAATTGGGTTAGCTAAATGAATGTCACTCTCTATCTACCACTTCTTTGCTTTCATGGGGAGCAAGGCTTCTGCGTTTTACCACTCGAGTGGCGAATACCGGGAGCATCTCATTTCGACCATTCTTACCAAAGGACCAATGGATATGGCACGCTTGTCATCAGTGCGTATAATGAGTTCAATTGATATGTTAATCTTCACTTTTGGCACGAAAGTTGTAACCGTGTAAGTAAATGTATTATATCCCTGTAGTCAATTCAATGCGCAAGTCGGATTTTCATCCAGCTTACTGCGGGAATTTCCGATTCGCCAAGTGACCATCGTTCGAAACGACGAAAACTAACACTTTCGAACTTGCGTTAGGTTTATCAACGATAAAAAGCTGGATTTGTTTTACTAGGCAAGAGGTTTCATATGGGCATGATTTTTCCACAATGAACTTCGAAGAAGACTTTTTTTTTTTCGTATCGATGTGGTCAGACTGTCTTTCATCGCAAAAATTTGTTTCATACACCAGCTGTACCCATCGTAGCTAGGGTCTCCTTCATAGATTAAAAGTGTGTTACCAGATGATCTACACGTTAGCACGCTGTCCTAACGAAATTACTAAATCTGCGCGCTGATGTTTTCAAACTTGCTGAATATGACAGGGCTGCCTGATGTCTATATTACGAGCGCCTTTACAGCCTATAGTCTACAAGCTACTATTGAACTTAGTCACTGTTGCGTACTCACGTTCATAAAAGAAACTGAAGGCGAAGGAAGCCGCAAAGCCGTTCTCAGCGTCACAGAAATCGTCATTAACGAAGGACTGCAGCTTTCGAGAAAATCAAAACAAATTATGACCTTAGGTGTACTAGGGGATGATTTTCTTGCGATCTTAATGTGAAGGCTTTTTCTTTAGTCTATGACTAAAATATTCGTTGATCAGGATCTAATGCTTCTAGCCGATGATTCTGATTGTATCAGTTTTGATGTGTGAGTGTTTTTCCACTCCCTGATTTACCAGGTAGTGTAAAAGATATACAAGAAGCCCCAGAATTTAAAGTCGAACTATTAGGCTTAGTAATTGTTTTTCCGATAAGAACACGGGGCGCCGATAGTTTATTTTATTAGTTGTCGTTTTCAAGTTATTAGTTGAAAAAAATAACCTGCCAGCTATGACTTTGGAAAATAAGTACACGTGCGGGAACTACTGCCTTGATAGAGAAAGGTGAGTATATGCTCATATGAAAGAAACCCTGGGTTGGACACCTAGCCTAACCTATTGATTAAGAATTACTAATAGTCATAAATCAAATACTGACTATCCAAAGTCAATTACGCTTGATTTTTCCCGATTCTAAGGTTGGAATATAATCTAAGTACTTATGATAGTTGGATGGGATTCTTGCCAACGGAATTTCATACAAATTAAAAACAGAGGATTTTTATTTGTTATGATTAAAAAAGCTTCTGATCGAATAATAATATCTAAATCTCATGTTCACGTAAGCATATACGCAATGTTAAAATGTGCTATACCAGTTCGTCTTGTAGCTTGAATTGACCAGTAACTAACCCATAGAGCACACTTTCCTGTACACTCGCATCGAATTTGTTCTCCCACAACCACTTATTTTTCTTCAAGCGATAGGCGTCGAACGATATTATCGTCGTATGTTTTACTTGCAAAATGTCTCGTACGGATCTTAACTCAACAGGCACTACCATTCCATGGAGGTCTTCGCACACTACGATGTAGTTAATGCAACAGGCCAGAAAGTGGCCGAGGGCCATAAGGCATCCTTTTGCCTTGAAGATAATTTCTGCGATCAGACAACTACCCAGGTTAGTGACAAAGCGTGGAAATCTTCGCAGCATTCCGAAATTTGGCGAGCTAAAACAAGTTCTGACAACGCTTAACAAGTCCTCATAAAAATAATGATATTAAACGGGTGTAAACAAAGTGATTCTGCGAGAAAAATTAACATAAAAAAAATTCCACGTTAGTATTTGGTACACCAGCGCAAAACATGCACCTAGGACAATTGAACACTATTCGGCGAAGTATTTCAAACCAAATCTGTATTTGAGTACAGGTAACTTCTTCTAAAATAATGTTCAAGATAAGAATTAACTTAAGTACAATTATCGTTGAAATAAAAGTCGAAGGAAGGTCCATTGTGAAAGTCGAAACTAATGTACGTTCTATACTCTATAGAACTTCGATACGAGCAATCAGAATTAGATCAGTGCTATATATTTTTTTTAATATAGAGCTTATTTCTTAGAAACCCAGAACTGCAGTCTCGACTGCCACCCTCTCTAGAATATTTGACACAGACGAAGCAATTGTCTAGGCTAAACAGACTGCAAATTCAGTGACAGCTTCGTCTACTTAACCATTGTTTTTGGACGGTAACTCGCTAGGTTAAACGTGGTAATAAATGAGGTGTTTGCCTTTGTGCAATTTTACTTTAAAGGATCATGTAAGCGATCTATTCGATATTGCCGTTTCACGATTAATGCTTACATTACCATAAAGGAAATATAAATTTTGAGACGTTGTTGTTGTTGTCTGGCCCAAGCTTCGATGACGTAGCTCAGTTTATCAGCATAAGGCTTCCGGTAAACCATTGCTGAGATTTGGGTTTTTTTTTTAATTTACATTTTTGTGCTGGCAACTAAGAAGGCATTTATCAAGAAAGCACGCTCGCTAAGCGCAGGTGAGACAAACGTTTGCGCTCGTATAAAACTAACTTTTCTTCGAAGATTTATTCTTTCAATTCTGCCATATTTCATGTCATATATTGAATTAAAGTTGATTTATTCGCACATAGGAAATACCTTCCAAACAGTTTTTCGAGACGGAAAGGAAAATGCCAACAGCATGACCACGCCAATTGAGTAACCACCAAATCATACAGAAATAATTGTACCCTCTACGAATTTATTTTTCTGTAACCCCCACCCGATGAAAATTTCGGAGCTTAGGCAAACTGATGCTGACTATAGGTTGTATACTAGTTTAGTTAGTTGTATACTAGTTCCTGAACCCAAATAGAGGTGGACCTCAAATATACACAGCTGTCCGAGATCCTATGTTTTGGATAATGTGTCTACATTCGGTTCGTTTTGGTTGGGCTCCATTGCAGCGAATGTATATCGTAAAATAAATTCTGGCTTGCTAATTATATCTATTGAGATAACTGAATAAGCCGAAGAGGCGGCTTTGAATTGTCATGAAGTTCTGTATAGATTCAATGTAAAGTTTATTTTTAGCATTCGACTTACGGTGAGTTCCACCATAAAACCCTGCGTTCGCCCTTGATAGAAACAATTTATTCTAATAAATATGCCTTTTGAGGGCGTAATGCCTTTCACTGCTTTGGTGCCATATGTCTGGTAAAGCTTTACGTCTAGTGAGCTGCGCACTTGAAGAAACAATGATAGGCGGGACATGTACGACACATTAATTATATGAGAAACTGACGAAAATACTTTGAGAGACAAGGATATAATTGTTGAAGACGACGTTGCAAAGAAGGTTAACAGATGTCATCTAAAGAGCAATTTTTTTGACCCGTTACCCATGCCCCTTTCGTAGCCGACATTCGACGTCCTAATAATTACATATGAACATTCGTTACTTTGCTTATTTTGATTATGGTTGGTATGTTTAACGGCCTCTAAATTGCTGACTTATCCGTCTGCTAAATAATCACATTCTAGCCGCTTTTTTATCATTTACCCTGCTCAGAGCGATAGCAGATTGATCAATCTGATTTATTTATTTTTGGGAATTTTGTATGATTTCAGTGGAAGTAAAGCTAATAACGAATCTTATTTTATGTAGGTTTACGCATGCGCAAACTATGGTGATCAAGGCATCTCCGTCGGTTGCGTGGATACGTATCTTCACAACATTGACTGCCAATGGGTGGACGTGACCGATATACCTGTAGGAAACTACACGTTCAAGGTACCAGCTCATTACATACTTTGATTTATAGATATATACAGAAGGTGCCATATAATAATCATGTCATATATATATAGAATACGAACTCCACGACTCTACACTATAATCTAGTTGATATTAAGCCTCCTGGCTTCATACATACAATTTTTTTGCCTTATCATAATTGCTGGTCGCTCAGACGGCGCTGGATTCGCTGCCATTTATTATAATAGCCTCTGGCAGAATCGGCTGTTGCTCGGATAACAATAAGGGGCATCATGTTTTGTCTTTTTCTCATTAGCATTTGCCTTCCCTTTTTATTTTTATAAAATAGGGCTTACTCAACATCTAAGTGCAGACATTAATCGTTTTCATTCAGCTAGGAATAATTTTCTATATGTTAGTGGATTTCTCTACGGGGACAAACGAACAGAGAGAACTACGGAAGACGGAAAGTTGAAAATGGAGCAAAGCTATGCAGTGCATTACATGATTTTTGTCACCGTACGACAGCCATCGTGAGCTGATATAGACAGGTCGGGTTTTGGCGATATCTATTTTTCAAACTTAAAGCTGCTTAGAAGAAGAACGAGAACAGCTAACTTTCACTAACTATTCACGGTAAATTGTGCGTTACGCATACGATCACTTTTTACACCGTACATCGTGGATTTAAGCCGTTAGGCACAACTTCAGATTGTTACCCGTACTATTGCTGTTGTTCCCGGCTTGACACCGATGGCGCAATGGCCTTAACCATTTTGTTTTACTGCGAGCTAGTATTTACGGCAAGTGACCTGTTCATTTTATGTAAAAGATGCGATGCATGATTCGATTAATAATCTTGATTGACATAAGAAAAATTGACATGCTTGATAGCTTGAGATGGAACAAAGTGTGATACACAGAACGAGTTCACTTTAAGCAAAATAAATATTTGATTCTTCTGAGAACATCACTTCTAAAGAGATCATCAACCTGATTAACACAACTAGGCCAAATCTGAAATCACCATCGGAGCAATGGGTACCCATGTTATATCTCAGACTTACGCTGGTCATTAACCGCACTCGATTACAATCAATCCCTAGTTATCAATCAGCATTACTCAAAACGAGTTAATGGGTTGGGTTGTTTGTTTAAAAAAATATGTCCACTTAGTTACATTCATCGAAGTAAGCACATTGCAGATCACGGTATCGCTTTCTCTGCAGCACTTCCTTCTGACGGGAGGGTTGTATTCGTTCCTTACAATGCACGAGTTACCCCTAATATATGCACTCTGCTGTTTCAATTCACTTCCATATTCGCGTCTGATTGTCTCTACGCCCGTTGACTGAAGCAATTTCCTTCGTCCACACATCACTTTCTGTCTATTCCCACCTGGCTTTGTACGATAAAAATCAGTCACAATTTCAATTTACGCTGGCCAGATGGGGTAACATCCCTCATTTCCAGTGAGCAAATATTTTTGCTCTAATATATATATATATATATATATATATATGTGTTAGTTTGAAACCAACGCCAACGAAAAAGGCGTGAATAAGGTCATTTTTACTTAGCTGCTCCGTTCACTGATCCGGCCTCGTTCTCCTCCTCCTCCCCCCGTTGATTGCCTCAATATCTGATATAATGATCTGTGTATTCATATTATCTGGTCAGTCCTATTTTCCAGCGATGTGCTTTAAGGCCACCGTGAAAGCTTCCATCACTAAAGAGTACTTCATCATCCCAGACCTCGTCGAATGTGCTGATTGTTTTCGTTTGAGTTTCGGCCGCTTCGTTCACCACCCGGCTAATCTCTGTCTGTTTTCAAATGAGAAGATTTACATATTGTTACATCGTTTCGTCTGTTGCTTGGTTTCGTGGGTTAGCCGAATAGTGCTCAACATCGGCCATCGTTTCTCGAAGCTTTGGGTAGCTTTATCGAAACATAGCTTTAAGTCAGAGTAGTGGGTTTTTACAAAATGCTGGAGGAAGAGACTCATACGCGAGGGTATACTGAACTATACGTACTATACATGGCGAAATGTGCTGAGCGACTGTGGTCAGTCGCAGCCCGGTTGTGTATTACTATAGTATGCGGAAAAAAAACGTAATCTAAGCACAGCCATACACGCATAGGGAATCTCTGTATTAAGTCGTTTGTATTCGCTCTGTCTCCTATCTTGACGTGTAGTGTGGTGTTATATAAACGAGTGCATTTTAAGTAGACGATTTTACACTGGCTCAGAGGCTATAGTAAGTCACAAATTACGCAAGGGTTCGACTAGTCTTCTTTTATATTTGAAAGCTAAAACATACCGCAGGCAAACAGGAACCAACAGCCCTGGCCACCTTCCATTGTTCAGCATCCGACTTCGGTTGCGATGGATAATGACCTAGGTTAAATGAAAACGGGGACGAAGGTTACGTACTCTCTTGGCATAGTGACGTTTAACTTTTCTTCACCAAGATCAACACATTTGAAGATCCTGTTCTGTGCACAAAAAAGTAGACAGAGACAGCTTCCGGAGGTTTAACCGTTCGACGAGCATGTCGCAAAATATGTTATTAGCATTAAAATCACCCAGGTCGACTGCACGGGACGTAACGAGACGAGGTAGCTAACCAACAGCGTTCCGCAAGAAGAACTGAACCACATAGGCTGGTTAAAACAAGCAACTAAAAATCGTTCAGTAGTCTCTACAAACGTGGAATTTTTCGCGTGAGCTGACCCCCTAAGCAAAAAACAAAATAATGACGCAATAAATATTTTATTGTCTACCCGGGGGGCATCGAAGAAGGAACAACTTACACTATAATAGTAGCGTTCTGCAGACTTCCTTCGCTTATTTTGTTCAGGTGAGCGGTCGAATATTAATAGCAATAATAGTAATAGTGCTGAATATCAGCAACAACAACAACAACTAGCGTATACTAATGTTGTAACGTCACTGTGCTGTCGTAGGAAAAACAAAAAGGGTTTAACGTGTATAAAACCAGTGCAGTTAAGTGTACGATCTTCTTTTGCTCATGACAGCGTATCTATGCACGGTCTAGATGAAATCATAAAATGATATCATCTGTCAAATGAACCAGGTAACAATCTGATAAGGTTCAGACTAAGGAAAGTATCATGTTGAATCATATTACTGGCAGGCTTCGACCGGCTCTGTCCAATGAAGAAACCGAGTGTCAGAAAGAGCAACTATTCATATCACGCGGCAATTTTGAGTCTGCTAAATTCTTACAACATTCTTCATTCCGTGCGCTTGTCGAGAAGTCGACTAACGAGTAACGGTGACACTGCGAATTGGATGAGCGACCCATTAGTTCAGATAGATAATCATATTACAACTGAGTGACCGAAAAAGTTCTTATTTCTCATCGTACAATTAGGACTGGTTATTTACATACAAATAATAGATATTTTTTTTGAAAGCGAGTGCCTCATTAAGCCCGATTGATCACATTCAGCAATGACTTTGTTGAATAAACCGCTGGGTTGGGGATCATTATCGATGTTGTCTTCGAGCAGCCACCAAGGCCGAACCTAGGCGAAATTACTCTGAGCAACGACATCTTTTTGTCACTGAATCATGGGGAATATTTAAAAAAATATCACTATCAAAGTAATTTGTTTAGCAGTGATGTTACTTCCAGGTGAAGATCAATCCCGATTACAAACTAGCCGAGGCGACGTTCGATAATAACGCGGCTTCCTGTGAGCTCATCTACACCGAACAATATGCAGCCGTAAGAAATTGCCTCTATGAACGACCCTAAGGGAACAAGATTGAATTATATAATTAAGCCATTTCCTATGCGTGCTAGATTCAATCAATTGACAGCCTTCGTCCTAGGCCAAAACTGCCACTTCAGTATGAACGTGTTGCGCGGGAGAAGAATATCACTCTAATTTGATTTATTACACTGAACGTCCATCAAAATGTACATTGCCACTTTTCGGTGTGCCTCCTGATGCATATGCATAAAACAGAATGCAATTTACAGAGCTGAGTTCAACGAGTCTGAGAACGGCAAGCATATTCTTCAATTGGACCTTATTAGCACGGCAATGCGTTGTACCGCACTGAAGATTCAAGATATTTATTAGATATTCTGTCTCTTAGTCTAGATTAAGACAGTTTTAGAAACCAATTCATATATATGGTGCACATGCACACGGATCATATATAATC
Source organism: Varroa jacobsoni (assembly GCF_002532875.2). Lineage (NCBI taxonomy): Eukaryota > Metazoa > Arthropoda > Arachnida > Mesostigmata > Varroidae > Varroa > Varroa jacobsoni. Next base: position 218,024 of record NW_019213802.1, on the reverse strand, counting down.
ACTTATGTATATAAGGCCATATGACTTACAAAATAAATTTACTACGACTATAGATCATATCGGCAGTCGTTTTTGCAATAAATGACCGACTTGATAAAACAAAACAAACCTAATTTTTACTAGTACAACTTTAAGGAAACTTCAGTGAAGGTAAAAAGCACTAAAAATAGCTGTTTCTCGTTAGCAAATGGAACAGATCTGTGCGTTCGATCGGATTGTAGTTTGTGAACGGCGCTTCTGCGCGCGTCGCAGAAGTAAGACTTTTGCGTTATACTGTACCCACAGTTCGGATTAGCTGACTTTTTTTATTTCAGTTACATGCGTACTGCGTGCACAGAAGCTAAAACGGCGCAGTACAATGGAGACTGAACCCTTCCCAAAAGTGCGATACTCTTATTGAATTCGATCTCGTTTTACTGTAGCATTTGGTATGCACACATTTAGTCCAACGTAGTTCAACAATAAACTTCTTAAATAGTGGAGTCGATGGTCGTGATTCAAACCTGTGAAGTATGGCAGCCCCAGTAGCGCTTGTCTATGTGCTTTCTATGAACGCACACAAAGTACGACCATTGAGTCATTCGATGGTTTTAGATCCACGATCACTTCGTCATCCGTGCAAACGTAGAATACATTGTTTGTTCTCGTGATCCCGCCTCATACTTTAATTTTAAGCGATTCTCTTCGAATTTGTCAATGTCACGCCCATGCGTCGACCGAAACCAATAGAAAGCCAACAGGTTGGCCCCATTAATTAGCTTTTGAGGTAATTAAATGTGGAATGCCAAAACATGAGCGAGAGTAGTTTGCTAAGGATCACGAGGCGAAAATTAACTGCTTTCAATGCACGATGTACGATCAAGCGACCCCGTATGTTACCAGTAACAGTGAACTATCGAATTATAGCGGAATATTTGTGTTCCGTACACTGCGCGCCACCTATAAACATTCTTTTCAAACAATGCGAGAGTTTGTATGTACCGAATTGCCTATTATTTCAAGTGGGTCAACAGCGCATTGTTTCCATGGCGCACAGCGTTGCGCAATTAGTCTTTAGCATCTATAATCTATGAGTTTGCTAGCAATTGTGGTGCACGTGTTTCTTTCACGGGTCACATATATTCACTTATGTACGCTTTCACAGTCTGCGTTTTGCCATTCTCGTTGACTGTCGTCGGGGGTGCTTGACACCGTGTTTAGATCATCGTCGAAAAGGTTAAATACCCCCTTCAGTAAACTTTTCCCGCTATTCATCCGCCGCTTCAAGTATCACAACACTGTCTGATCAACCATTTGCCCACTAGCAGTCTGCAGGCGGATGATTTCAGTTTGCTCTAGTCATCGAAACGTTTTATGTCATCTATTTCTGGTACTTTGCTACGGTCATGTTAATGTCTGTTGTTTGATGTTCCTGAACTGTTATATGTTCATACTAAGCCTTTAAATCCTTTCTGGGTCCATCTGTTCCTTTTGATCTGATTATATGGTCGGCCGTACACATGGACGTTGTTCCATCTATCTCTAATACGTCAAAGATCACTTTTAGTTTAATTGTCGACCAACTACTGTCAAAGGGAACAGAGGAAAGACCAGCTCAAAGCATAGAACGCCATGTACAACCAACCGCCATTGCTGTTCCCGCCACGTTCCCTGTGTACGTTTCTGCACGCAGTGGAAATGCCTGACACAAGAAAAGTGCCTGTCATAACACTAAGTATTTCAGCTTTTTTTGAGCAAGTCCTCAAGTGTTTAGCAGTCATCACCCTCCCCGCTCCGTTTACTCCAAACTTCATTTCCTCTTCTCATGACTACCGGTTGTCAAAAATCATCAAGTGGCATGAGGTGCGCCTATTAGACGCTAGTTCAAACTTACGCCAATCAGGCCTATGCGACAGCTTCAGTTCTGCCGTCTGGCATGCCTTCCGCGTTTTCTTTGTCAAAAGCTCTGTTTTGCCGGTTAATACACAGTCTTCTCTCGCCTACTATATGAGAGCAGGGCGCGTGCGCGACGTCATCTGTGTAACGACGTCCGCCCTTCTTGACTGATCAATAACGAAAAAAAAGTGGACGAGCAGAAAAAGAATCAAGGAATCGCCGCAGCAGAGTTAGCTAGCTGGCTAGACTCGATGGTTGGAAAGCCAGTTAGTTCCCTGCTTCATCGTCACGGTTACCTATTATCTTGCCATCTTCTTCGTTTTCTACTGCCTTCGAAGCTAATACTGCTCCGCCGAAAAACCACTGAAAGCGCATGCGAAGAACAGGAGTGATAGCAGCTTGAAACGCCGTTCTTCTGACGTTTCTAGAGAAATAAACTCAAACACAAGTCAGGTCGCAGCAGCGAATGTGTGTACATAACTTGAACTCATGACGTGATAACCGGCGTTGTCCGTGTGACCATTAGCATCTTCGCCATCATCACCGTTCACATGAACGGCCAGCAGCATTCGTGACTTTTTTAAAATCTCTATCTGTTTCTGCGTTTGTTTCATAGAGTGATGCTATTCGATAGATTCTCAATGCGTGCCATTAATTTTCTTGCGCGCTCTTCCACCATTGTCTTCGTCGAAGACCTAAACCAACTACACTTATGATGATGCTTTTTATGATGACGGGACCGGTAGAGCTGATCAAGCCGAACTGATCAACACAGTAATTAACCTCTACGGATTGTTGTTCATGGGATCGTCACGAGGTCCGTTGGTGTCATTGCTGAGCGTCTGACAACGATCGACCTTGCTACACTAGAACCTACTGTAGAAATGCAATGCCCCATGTTACTATATGTTAACCTCTTTTCTCTACCCGTGGACTCCTTTCCTTGTTATCGTTACTTTGACGTGAGCTGCCACTCAGCCAGAATGGTCAGCTCGCCATTGTTGTTCTTCTTGTTGTGTACTGCTGATTCTGATTTGTTGTCGGTGCTGATCGCGCGGTTGACGGGGTTGTTGTTATTGCTGATTAGGATTTTTCGCAACATAATCGCCAGGTTTAGGTAATATCATCAAGTGTTGCCTGACAGCACCAAAAAGGTGACATTGGCGACGGTGAAGATCGACCGAGCAGAGCTCAAAGCACCATCCATGGGCAGCGCCATTTTGGTAGATGAAGGGCGAATTGCCCAAGCTGCCAGTAGGAGTTGCAGAAGAGCAGGAAAAAAAAAGAATCGTGAAAGAACGAATAGCAAATCTAACAACTTTTGTTCCACTCTTTTTGTTTGTGGTCACTCTCAGTGGTCATTGATCTCCGTTCGCTGACAGCTCTGATAGGTGAAAGAGGGTCTGAGCGGCGTCACGTTTGCACACCTTATGTCGCATGTTGGAGCGCAACTAGACGTAACAATGGTCGCTTAGTGGATCGAGCACGTAGGGAATAGAACAGATCGGGTACAGACGATCAGCCGTAGGTGAGAGAGATGTACTGCAGAGGACTATGAACAGCGTTTACGGTGTCCTTCTTCCAGAGCGGGGCGCATAGTCAGAAATATGCAACTGATTAACGACGCGGTCGGCTGGTGCACTGAGAGAATAAGCCGACGCAAGAAAGAATATTCTTTTTCAGTGATCAGATAACGAAAGACAACGACGGCATAATATGAGGTCTCCAGACTTTGCGCAATTTCGTTGTCGTCAGAGAGGCCTGATTGATGGAGAAATCGGACTGGTAAATGGAACCAAGAAAAAGAGAGGATACCTGTTCCCGAGTGGCAGTTAGAACGCGTAGATCTTTGTGGTTACACGGTTCATAACAAAATTTGTTTCGACTGACTGTCCATAGTCGAAAATGTGAGTGTTTACTTAGTTTGTTGCTGAAATTGAAACGCACATTGATGATAACCTGATTGAATATATTTTCAAAATAAGCACAAAAAATCATGAAATTTAACTGCAACCATTCGTGGGATAAAGGATAGTTTTGCAAATACAAACTATTCTTCTTCAAAATTATTTCTTTGAAATCGAGACTTTATATACAGCCAGATACTTAGTATCCGCGTTTCCATAAGCTGCTCAATGTAAATTGATTGGAATATGCTAGCCCACTGCTTAGGGCATGGAAAGACCCATAGTCACATGAGCTTTGGTAGAAAGAATAAGCAGGTTGTAGTCAACGCCGTTTATTACTTCGTTTAACCCAGCAAATAATTAAGGTGTGGTGATAAAGTTCAGCATTGTCATTAAACAGCGGTGCTTTCGATCGCCACATCGGAGTCTTATCAGAAATTCGAGATACCGAGCTGTATTAATCGATTAATTTTCGACGAATATCTCATCGTAGCAGATGCCTCTGATATCTATTGCGAGTACTACCATGACGTCGCGAACCTACCTGACATTGCAACCGAACTTCTTTCTGGGGCGACACCATTGTTTCGCCTGACCCCCCTTCGACACACCGTAAAAATCTAAAATAGTCTGTAATAACTGTATTGGACTATACAGGTGGGTTTCTTGTTTATAGAAATCAATAGCAAACTGGCCTAGAGCCAATTAACGATGGGCCCATTTTTACATGTCATTATTTTCAGTATTCGAGTTCTGATTCTACAACATGCTACTTGTAAAATGCCAATTTTAACCGACATGATCCTTAGATTGGAAGCTCTACTTTTTTGCGACAATTCGTTTTTGTACTTCGGGTTTTGACATCTGGTCACTTTTTTATTGACCTTCAACACACCAGTCCCTGTGTTTATAGTGCCTGCACTATTTACGTACTGTACTTCGCCTAATGACTTCATCAATCTCTCATACATTTTCGCAGCACTGCAGCTCTCCCGAAATAAATATACCCGGTTTTCACTTAAAAATTTCTAGAAGACTGAACTTTTTAGCGGTCTCATTCAATTTTCTAGCGGCGCGTAATTCAAAAGATATTCAATTTCAAAGCCCGCCAAATTCGCTTTCGCAAATATGTATATTAAACCATTTTGGTGGTCGTTTTCGATCACAGCTAGAAATGCTCATTACGGTTCGCTAACATCGAAGCTGGCTAATTTTTTTTTGTCTGAAATTTTGTTCATCTAAGGTATACTGAGTAAGATGGTTCATTTTAGTTATTAGATCCTGTCTTTCCCAGACCTAAATTATGATTTGTTTTGGCGTTGTCTGGTTGAAACAGTACAACCCCCTGATGGGTCATGTTTTGTCTGTATAAACGCATGTCGGAAGTTAAGTTAGACTGCGGGAATCCCCATTTGTTTGCAGGCACTGTTAGAAATGCCTGAAATTACGTAGCACGCAAAGAAAGCTATACGGTGTATTTCTGTAAACAGACTTTTAAAAGAAATGGTAAATAATAACAGTTCACGGTACTTTTTTCTGCCTGTATTGTATTAAACAATTGCTGCATTGTTTTATTGAAGCCTATGGCAAATTACGACCATACCTCTACTCCGTTGAGGTTGTTGTACTTTTCCTAAAAAGATTCGCACGTATACAGGAGTATTGTTGCGCTAATAAAATACGTGTAAAACTTTTCTATTGAGGACGTAAAAAACTTCTTTCCTATATATTAATAACATGAATCAGGTTAATAGCTCTTGCTTATAGTATATTACCTACCTAGTCACTCCGACACTTAAATGCCAATGGGCTAGTCTTTCCGTTCGGGTATGTTTACCGTCCTTGACCATAGACGGGAAAGTATCTCATTTTTTTTTATAGTGGGGCAGCTGTTTAATCGGTAGAATTTGCGAATGCTTTCCGTCTATCGCCATAAAACAATGTCTATTTCTTTCTATATAAGCAATGTATGCATATCTTTTAGAGGGCTCGCAACCTGTTTTACTGTCCTATCCTTAGGACTAAACCTGTTTCGTCCACGTATTTTGGACCGGGTCGGATAACGGCACGAGGTTCGTACGCAACAGGCAAAACGCATTGTTGCCATAACACATATAGGTAGGCCATATCAGCAGTAAATCTTTAGACGCAATATCGTTACCATAGACACGGATATATAGGCCTGAAGATAGGAGAGTATGTATGGTACGGAACGCAATACACGGTGTGAATAGCCTTGTATATCATGGACAAAATCAGACAACAGACGACGGAATATATCTGCTCGCTTCCACTTTCTAAAGAAATTCATACATTTGGCCTGGTTCTGACTCTGACTGCCTGAATAAGAATGAAGGTAGTCAGCGGACACGGGTGCAAATAACAATTTGAAGACCTGGCTAAAGTAGTTACACGGCCGTAATTGTATGACGAGTAACTGTATACGTGGGCTAATGATTATTGTGTCTATATGGCAGAAATGATATGGCGATCTCCGTGATCTTTTGTCTGACACAAGTATAGCTTCGTTCCATGCAGAAATTTGTCCAGATTATTTTGCTACAATGGATTTTTGCCTTTCCTTACCTAGAAATTATAGTTAAGGGTACATCGTGCAATAGCTATAAATCGATTTTCTTTGCTGTTGCATAGGCAATGCTGAACACAAACGTAGTAACTTCCAAAAATTTTGACAGCCGTATATATAGTAGTTCAGTATTTTTTGCCCAATGTTTCCTCAAATGAAAACATATTTGTAAGTAGTATATAATATAAAAGCATGTGTCATAAGAAGGGTCACTACTTAGTCAATCGCCGAAAGATGAATACGATAGAAAATAAATACCGTGAAAACTTAAAAAAATTAGAGAAAAACATGAGGTTAATTAAAAAAAAAAGGTCTGAGGCGAGAATTAAATGGCCGCTAAAAGAATTAAAAGCTATTCTTGTAGACATATTGGATGAACAATAAATTACATTACTCATAGACCCGTTTCGGTATCTTACTACCCACGAGTTGCGCACTCCGTCATAGAACAAGTACAAATAGGCCTATCGACGACACAAATGAGATGTTTTCATTGCGCGCCTTGGCCTTCTCTAGGTTAAACTAGTCAAATAGGTCTTGCACATAAATTTGACGAAAGCAATTGTTATCCTCTTCAATAGAACATCTCTTGTATATGCTAGTCGATATTATTATGATATTACATGCATGACGATCGACTATAATAGTCTTAAGCGGGCCTGCTCAATGTACACGGGAGATCTATTACGCTTTGGATTGGGGCCTAAGTGAGCCTTGCATGTGCGACAACCAGTTTGCCGTATAGCAGCATCGTCTACGTTGAAGGTGACATTAGTTACCCTACAACTCAATTATTTTTATTGTTACAGTCCTGCGCGGTGGTAAAAGGAAATAGCCGTCATCGGCCGTATCGAGTGTGACCATATGATTTTCTGTTATAATGATCATGTAATTTTTACTTATTATTTCAAGCGATGGTCTGCTCTGGCCGGCGAAAAGCAATACAGCCTGACCTAGTTCCTTTGGAGCTGGACCTTTGACGTTATTGTGAGCACCCTGGTATTATAACCGTTTCGTTGTTTTTATTATTCATAATATCACACAAAAATTGGCTTCTACGGTTGGGGCTGTGAGCCAGACAAAACTTTAGGTCGACTAGTGAGTGGCCTTTATTACTTTGGCTTATCTACATTATATGTATATATAGCATGTATCCCGCTATCATGGTTGTTTAGTATAACCAGCATCTACCGTGGCTATAACTTCGATTCGGGACCTAAACGACTCACTCATCACTTTCAAAACACTTTTTGTTTAAGCTCTAGATCAAAACGATATAACATTGAATTTTATCTAGATGACCCAATTGCCAACTGATATCTTCTTTCCTAGAACAGCCGCTAATTTCTATATCGAATATCTAGGTGCATCGGGAATGGCATTTTGTGCCATTATGATGAACCTTCGAGCCCTTTCTGTGTAAACACTATTGACGCTCTTCTGGTTTGCCTCAAAGAAGCTTTCTTCAAACTTTTCAGAAGCCACATGAAAAGCACTAGTGATGTAGATCGTCGATTCCGGGTTAAAAAGTAAGTCTTCATAGATAATGGGTCTTCGTCGAACGCAACACTGGATGCTAGCTGATTTTCGCTTAAGTTTTGAAAATAGCGCATGATTGTTTGCCATGACAAGCTTCATTAAGAAAGAGAAATGGCTTCTTGTGATACTGGACGAACGCATGCCCGCTGTGACAAATAGCCCGCCGAAGTTTCTCCAATTTAAATTCACCACTCTGTATACCTGAGACGATTCGATTTTTGATCTCATAAGTTAACCTAGAACTTATAGCAAACATCTTTTCTTTTATTTGTAGTTGATGAAAAAAGCTGATTAAAAACATTGTTCACACGTATTGCACAGTGGGTGTGGTTATGACAACGATAAATATCATTATATGATATACTATATGGCATAATATATTATGCCATATACGTTGCTGACGTATAAAAGATTAAGCAACCTCACCTCCTTCTAGTACCTGAATTTTTTTCCTTTTTCGAATCGAATTTTTTATTTTTATCCATTTTTTCTATTCGATTCTATTTAAAATCAAATTTAAACCTTATATATATATATATATTATATATATATATATATATATATATATATACACACACACACACGAACATTACATTTCTAGACTAAGTATTACACATACCATTAATACGCCGAAACTCAAAGACTCAATGGACGGTAGAAGCTATCGTCATTGGGAGACTTATAGACACGCTCTGATATGGAGAAGCAATGTTTATTTGAAGTAGAAAATAACTCTTATCTTGCCACATCGTTAACAATGCCGTTACTTTGGACTGATAATGACTGGCATTACTAATTCGAACGGCCAAACATCTGAGGAGACCAGTCCGTAAAAGCCGTCTTTTATCTTTTCGTTGTCGTTTCGCGTTTCGTTGTCGCTCATAGTCCATTCGATCAATGAAGTGCCTTCCGTCCATGGACTAATCGGACCATCGAAAATGGTGCCTATGACATAGTGTTAACAACAATAACAGAGTTATCTTTATCTATTCGTTAATATAATAATTATCTTATTATATATATATAACATGAAGTTGAAGCTAAGGTCGACATTAATGTCGACTTAGAATACATTTAGTACTTATATGTTATTGTTCAAGTTACTAGCAAATTTTTATAACTTACACCTTACGTTAATCTTGTTATTTCTAGAGGGCGAAATAGTCCTTTTAAGGATTAATGCCTCAAGTATAGCTGACGAATATTACTAATTAAAGGATCACTAGCGACGTATGTCGTTGACTTTGACAATATGGCCAGATTGGTCCGTCGATTAGGGTATTGATCAGCGCAATATTCGAAATAGAAAAAACGTTTCACGACTAGATTTCAATTCTTTTTGCTCGTTTAATGAGCACATACGTGACTATTGAATTCGTCTTCGTAGCTTTACGTCTTCAAATCGAACACTGCTGTTTCCTATCTGTTCCAAACTTAATTCGGCAAGAAGTTAACTTCACATAATTTTATCGCATTATATCATGCGTTTATGTCGTGCATGCCTTTTTGCTTGTACTGATAACAATCAGGCCGCATATACAGTGGTGATAGCCGCTGAATTGATCCAAGCTCACCGACTAAGGTCCCCCTGAAGTCGCTGATAGGGACAATAATCAAATAGTGCGCAAAGGAAATATATATTCATATACTATACAGGTTGTGACTAGTGGATAGGAAGCGATCGATTTATTTGTACTGCGATCAAAAACAAACTGGTCCTTCTACGAGGAATAGATGTGATAGTTTCGGACTGATCATCCGACATAACACTAGACTGCAACGTGAATATGAAGTGCTATACGTGACAAGGGAGCTCTTGACGAGATCAAAGACCCGCCAAAACCGCCTCCCTGACACAATTTGAGCTAGCGAAGGTCTTCGACAGTAGAACTACGTGCCTAGGCAACGTTTTCCAACTACCTACGAACCTTAAGTGTTCCGACGTCTGCTTTGGGATATCATCAGTGCAGAGACATGCATTGACAAGAGTCCCAACGCTATGGCCTATAAACCAGAACAGGGGGGGGAGGAGGAAGGAACAGAGGGAAATTTTCGTGAAACCTGATGTATATATATCTGTCTTTATATAATATTGTTCTCACAGATTCGTTTGATATTTTCACGCGCGCGCGTAGGACCGGTAAACCTAAGTGGTATTCGACAGATCTATCTGGACGTTTTTAGTAGGGAAATCGTGTCGTGGATTTAGAAATCCACATCCTTATTTGAATAGAGGTTTTATATTCTCAATATTAATAGTTATTGTTACTCTTGTTAATAATAATTATTGTTACTCGGTCCTTTGTCACCTTTACAAAGCTAGCATGTCAAAAGACCTGTTCACAAGTTAAGTAAATATTTTTGCAGTATTGTACTACGGAAACCGTAGTTGTTCTCTACTTTACACGTAAGATATAAAGCGGCAGTGGCTTAGGATATGCAATACCTGTCTGTTCAGACATGCACAGTGTACGCCAATGTAGCACGATGTAAGCCCCGATGTACATTCTAGTATACGCTATAACCTCACCGACTTCATCTTTACCTAATATTTATATCCACTTATAGTTTGTGCTCTAACATGCCTGTTGATGATAAACTAACATTTGATTCGTTGTAACACGCTTTTCGTTCGTGGTAAACGTGTCTGTCTTCTACTGCGAATCAGTGAACCTGCAAACCAGTAAATTTAATCTATCTTTCGTCAACATCACTTAATCGGTACTGTCTGAAGGGACGGTGATCCTGCTATATTAGTCATCGAAGTACGGTTTTAGATTAGCCAAATAATGCCGTTGAGCCATTAGCAGCTGCCGCCTCTTCTATATATAGAGGACATAGTCTCGCGCGCGTAGACACTCATAGATACACACGGCGTCGAACACAGCTGGAAGGTAACCTCCTCCCTCATCTATATTTTGCCACCACTATGATCAATGCAGCAGGCACCATTGGGACAGAATAGCTGCATGTGCTGGCTCTAACAGCTACCTGAGATGCCCCGGCTGAACGGGAGACCAAATCGGCCGACCACGGAACGAATTGGCTTCTGCACAGCGCCGGCGGCAGCGACGAGCACTCTCTATTGACGGCGGTGGCGGCGACGACGACGACGACGACGACGACGACGACAACGACGACGTCGATGAGGGAAAGTCGTGCCACCGGCACGATTCGGAAGGATCGAAAAGGTGTTTTTTACCGCTTCGGCAAGAAGCGAAACGCAGCGACGCGGCGGTGACTGGCACGGTCCCAATTATACGGATTCATACAGCTTTCACAGACTGCGGCTTCTATTACGGGAATCTCCAGGCTCACTGTCGACGCACTGGCAGGCTTACGACCTGCTAGGTAAATACCCAACCACCCACACGTTGATGGTTTACATTTATCCTATAGCGGTGGAATGGAAGTGAGTGGATAGGACAACACCTGAGACGGCTTTAGGACGCGCACTGGATAACCGTGGTTTTCGCGCTGATATCGGCAAGATTCCCATGGCCTGCCATTATAGAGTCGGGCAGGCCGCATTTCCCCAAATGAGAGCACGCGTGCCGTAGAGTTGGAGTGAGGAACAATGTATATAAAATCATATGTGGAATCCGTCGTCGAGACTGAATTCTGAATATTGTTGGTGGTAACGAACGTAGAGTTTTTAGTTGGAGCGTATGCGATCAGATGAGCTTGTGGGATTTTTTATGTGAGTCTACGTGAAAAAACACCGGCAAATGGTGGAATCAGTGAATCAGGTCGGTCATGAAGCCTGTATCATCATCGAATACCGATCACCATATATAGAGGGTAAGTTGTGTACGCACCCGTTAGATTTCATCAATAATAATTATAATAACGTAAATGAGGTGTTTCTTTTTACTTTACGTATTTGTGAAAAGCTCCAAACGTATTAAACTCCATCGAATTTACATAAAAGTTCATAACACAGATTTAGCTCTTACTAAGATTCTCTGACAATGTAAGAATAACAGCGGAAAAACATTTAATGTATTTCAATAATGTGTAAAATTTACACTGGCAAAAATTGCAAACAGAAGCCTAAAAAACATTTACAAGACGCCGCAAAGATGCAACACATCTAATCTGGCAATACCAAGACGTGGTTGATCTCCAGCTATCAAAAGGTTACTCACCCACAATATGTAAGACTGCACATTTTACCCAAAAAGCCGATTATTCCTTGTTGTACGCACTACCGCCTTACCATTACCGTCCATAGCATATTTTAGCCAAATAAAATAAATAACAACTGAAAACCATTGGACTCTAATAATAAAAACATTAAGATCATTTCACCCTAATTGACGCCTTCGCCCGTATCGGTTCAAAAAAACACAACGTCAGTCAGCCAGTCGACCTCGTAGGCGAACCCGCTCCATACACTCGTCCTGTTTGTCCAAATAAAGAATAATTTAGACCACCCCAAAAGACATAGTAGTTCTCCGATCGTTTTTTACATCATCGGGAGCTTGTGTCCTGTCGTCATCATAAACATCAAATCGAGCTGCTTTGTCTTTGTTACGTCTCTTTTCACGAAGAAGAGAGGATGGATTGCCGATAACATGTATAACTGCATAGCTAAATACCTGAATATTTGTATGTACCCCTAGTTTCGATTATTATGTAGCTTCATTAACAATAAGCGTGCGTGACAAAGAAAGAAGTAGCCATGCCTTTGCATGTAGTCTGCTGCGTGCACTTTGCCCTATCCGCACGGCGCGTAAAGTTGTATGGAAGGTCAACTTTTTCGATCCCGAATCTGTATTGTTACGCGGAGATCCTTTCGGCTGGTATTGTTATACGGCGGTAGTCAGATAAGACATCGTAACTCTGACGTAATAATAATGCGCCATCTGATTCCGACGCGTGATAACAGGCCAACAAACGAACGGCCCAGTGAATGTATGCTTTCGACGGCTACAGCGTTCGAGCTAAATTGATGCAAGCCGAAGCTAAACAGCATTGTGAAACAGTCATCTAGCACCGCCACGAAGGTCCTGGCGAGTCTCCTATTTCGACGTTAAGGGCAACAGTTGCGGCTATAGTGTTGGCAAAAAAGTGGAGAAATTAAAAAAGTCTGCCATTAATGAACACCAATGGGAACGATGATTGCTCCATGCGCGTTTTAAAACAATTGCTTTGTCGGTACTCGAACACATTTTACATAAAAAATGATAACATAAATAAGGTAGCATCGTATAATCGTCGGAGCAGTATTTTAACCCGAAATGGGTTGAAAACAATGCCTGGAAGAAAATATTGTGACGCTTTTCAAGCCAGTACCGACAATTCATTCTGAATTGTGCTTGAATATATAGAAGAGGCTAAATACATATACGTTTTACAACAGGGGAAACGTTTAATACTGTTCTATAAGCTAAGGTTCAAACCGGAACGAGGATTCTGTGCCACGAACTCCGGCAGTAATTCACCTAATAAGGACGTTGCAGTTGGTACTAGACTGATAAGCACAAAACATCTGTTAGGACGCCATTTATTAACAAAACTATTAAAGGACATCTTTTTTTAATTGAAATTTCGTTTTTATACGTAGATCGTGTGCTGAAACTCGGATAAGAACAGAGGATAGACAAGTGTGTCACCGCTAGTCTTAATGCGAGAGAGTTGGTCCTGGAAGTTTTATAGCTGCAAGTTTTGTAAGGAACCATATTTCAAAAAAAAGTAGAAATACAATTCTGAAGGACTATTCAACGGACGCATTCCTTCTAAAACTTAATTAGATTGTTTAAAATATAACGGAAAGCCTAATTAGTAAGTTTAGTGGTGGCTAGCGGTGCTTAATAATCAAAGGTTACACTGTTTTTTTTTCATTTGAAAGTAAAAACTGTCAATTTCCAAAGAATCTGAAAGCAGCTAAACGGTTTGTCTAACGGCCCAGTTTGTAAGTTTCCCTGGTTGTTTATTTTTGCTTGGGTAATAACCTGCGAAGAAAATATCTCTGATAATAATAATTCTCATCATTTACTAAAGACTGACAATCTGTTTATCACTTTAAGTAGTTATAATGCAAGCCGACATTGCTGTTTGCTTACAAGCTTTGGGCAACAGAACGCTATCGACGCAAACAGAAAGCCCAGGATAGCACCAGCGACAGAGAACAAACGAAAATATGAAACAACCATTGTGCCTGAAAAGGTACCTGTAAGTCCCATTGTCTGACCTGTAGGCCCGGATCCTTGCTTGCCATTGGGCATGCCTCGGATCGTAAAATTTCGCTTGACAGATGACATCGATCGTGCCGTATATTACACATAGAGCATTTCACTTTTGATATGATCTATCGATTGACACCAGTCACTCTGATCGACTTTACTAACAAGTATCACGTCAGGTCTGACTGGGCTTCCGGACATACATGTATGGCGTTCGTTTTTAAGGCGATGGATTATTATTGTTGAACATAATGTAAACAAAGAAAAGACTGGCATCCATTTTGAGCGAATACAGGCCATCTCGGATATGGTGAATTGTAAATATGGTTAGTATTCGTAGGGGTAGTCGGACTAATATCGTTTTCAGTTGTCCAACGTTCAAAGGGCAGTGGGTATCCGATCACTGTGGCCATCGGAACTGAATGAAACCATAACATGGCCATGTGAAACATTAAGGAAATTTACTTACTGGCAGGCGCTAATCGGATATGAAACACTTGGCTGATTAACGTACTCTATCGACACGAATATAACATGCAGATCGACCGAGCGGCTGAACTTTTAAGCCAAATAGTTTTTTTTTTGATGCACTGATATGTGAAAGGGAAAAGAGGGAAACCCAAGCCAGAACGGCAAAAGAAACAGATTAGCTGTTATCGAACTTTCTCGCTTTGCGTATCTGATTTCTTTTCATAGAGTTGGCGATCTGATCTAGTTGGGTCCGATTAAATGCAAATGACAACGATAAGTCGGTAAAATCCGTTTGTCGATATGGCAAGACACCGACGCAAGAGCCATACTCCGTGTTCACCTAGCTAATTTGCCTTGTCAAGAAAACATGCACAAAACGTGCCATATTGCTGAAGTAGGACTAATTGTGCAGCACCCCGACGAACGTGACCCCCCGAGATCAAGAAGACAGCGGGCACTAAGAGTGAATACCAACGACAGGCACACATTTTCGAGACCGAACAGCTAATGCAATTGATGTAAACGTAGGAATCGCGTGAGAAGAAGGTAGTACAACACGCCAGTTGATACACCCATTGATTGTTTAGCGCAAACTGCCCTACCAGTCCTTTAGATATAGCAGTACATTTAGTGCCATATATATATATGCACGCTCGAAGTGCCATCAACATCTCGCGGTCGTTGTCGGCGAATGTCAACTTCTTTTTTCAGCTTTGCTATCGCTGCCAGCAGCGCCCTTAACGTCTGTTAGATTTTGGGGCATTCTTCCGTTTTGTCACACTGACTAGCACCGTTGACATCAACCTAAGTAGAGAGGGTACGTTGAACGGATCGGAACAACATTTAACAGCTTTTCGAGCAGAGCTATGAGTATACGTGGCTCCATGCGCATGGCCAAATCCTCACGGCCCAGCCACCAGCATCGCGTGTCACATACCCAGCTCGAGCACTCACAAGAACGTCATCCGTCGCTGCAGAAGCGGAATTCTCCGCATTTTCGCCCGCGTGAACCACAACCAACGGTGTGCCATCACCATCTGTGCTCCGGGGCATCGGCGTGGACTCAGCACGCTTGTCTAATAGAAAAACTAACCAGCCTCGTTTTCGACTGGGAAGCGGTCGACTTTCTCAAGTTAATGGCGGATTTTTTGCTTGTATTGTTGATTTTGCTGTTTGTGACTGTGTTGATGCTGTAAGTACTTAATGGTGTCTGGCTACTCCGTCGTTCAATGTTTCCGTTTAATGACATGATTGAACTAAAGATCAACTAGCAAGATTGTTGGTGTAGGGTGGTAATGGCAAGGCTTTGCGAAAGATTCTTGCGCTTGCCGATAGGTGTCGTTATGCTTCACGTAAGTATGAGAGACAGAAAAACACGGGTGAATAGCGATAAGGGGCCATTTTTTTGCTTGCCTGGTTTAACCAAATGAGCTGAAATTGGCTCAATGGTTTCTCACAGGTATATTAGAGCGGCAAACACTCAGCGCAATGGAACCCGAGAGATATTAAACATCATCAAGCTATTATACAATCACCATAACGCTGTATATATCTAAAGTAATTGAAAAGACTGACGCGAATGATCGTTGTCTATGTGGTGGAAAATGTCTACGTTCTAATTTATAGCTACATGAAAACCTTCTTGAGAAAAATCAGAATAAAGTTGTTGTAGAATGGAGTCTCAAGGCCTTTCTCTGTTCTTGTGAGACCACCTTTTTGGTCCCTTCGATTCGATATTGTTGCTCAATAACTTAAGCTACAGATATCAGACGGGTTTGTGCTTGTCGCAAGCAGGAAAAATACGACAATGTAGGAGTGGTTTTTAAAGAAAAACTATTAACTAGATTATATATATATGTATATATATGATCTATGTAATAAAGCTGATGTTGAGAATGACGAAGGCGTTACGGATTCGCTTAATAACTACGCGAGTACTCATATGCCCCAACTAAGACCACTGACACCATGCTTTTTATGTAGTTTTGTTCTAGCGTGCGTGCTACCTTCGTAGTATTCGTAGGATTCGATAGGATTATTATATACTTGACTCGTACGGTTAAGTAAAGCTAGTCGCAATGAAGCCCGTGCAAGTTTGCATGAACACTACCATAGTATGCCATAGACCCCTTTACTCATTTACCCAGTGCATTGCTAAATTTCTAGAACATCTGCGGAAACGCCCGGTTGTACGGTCACACTTATCGATGCCCCTTTGATCTATATACTCTGACCTAAAACGTAAGCTATATGTTTACGGGAACCTCAGCATGAAGCATAGATAACAATAGAACTTAATAAAAAAATAGAAAAATAATAGAAACGATGACAGCAAAACGTGTTGACCAGCGAAAGTGCTACCTTTATCGCAGTTTTTATTTCACTCTTACGGCCAACAACAGGAAAACGCCGCAGCTATCTACTGTTAATCTTTTTGTACATTTAATATGTTACACAACCCTCTTGGGCCTTTTTTAGCCTACTAGAGGATCTTTCATACGACCCTGTACCGGATGCGGCCTGCAGACGAGCCGCCGGCAGCGGCAGTCACTTATCGAGCAACTCCCGTGTTACTGTTGCCTGCTGCGGCGGCTCGTCTACAGGCTGCATCGGCCCTTCTATCTCCTATCGCTCCTTCGCCGCAGGATCTGGTCCTGGCATCCCGCCTTTTCTCTAGCATACCACGACACGCCGTCGTAGCGCCCATGTCGGCGGCGACGATGACTCTGGTGAGCATCATTTTTAGTAGAAAACTTCACTCAGTCGATTATTGCTGAGATCGTTTCTGCTGGAGAAGAGGCTAAAGAAAAAGAAAAGGGAAACAGTTGTCCATTCGAACCGACGAAGCAACGAACGATGAAGTCGCCGCTACTGCTGAAGCACACCGACCCATCAAGAGCCAGCCAACTCGTACCGAATTACTAGCGACGTCTTCATGTTGGCAGTTCCGCGCGAAATCGCCGCTATCTCCGCCACTGCACCAATACGCTTCGTCATTGCGACCCAGTCCTCGCGCTCTTTTATCGCACTGGAGAACTGCCACTCAGACGGATACACGCAGACAGAGCAGCAGAACGACAGCACGGAGCAGAAGAGTTGAGACCAGTCACCGCAAAAGCGAGGGGCGCCACTATTCGAAATTGAAACGTTGCCAGTGTCCCCGTCTTCACAGCGCGCTCGTCGATAGCTGGCCGACAGACAACAGAAGCGAAGTAAACGACATGATGAAGGCGACGGATGCTGGTGCTGCAGGCGAACGGTCTACTTCAACGAGCTGACAGACCGGTACCGAAAGATAGAAAAACACAGGAAAAGCATACGTGAGCTCCGAGCATAGCTTGGACCTAGTCGGGTGGAGTGCCTAACGTGCGAGTTAGCGTTGCTTGACGCAGAGTTGAGTTTGTTGTTATTGTTTGTGTCAGTGATGCGCTGTGATTGGTGGCGTTGTATCTTGTCTTCGCGGCCTTCCCTGCCAGGTCCCTCTCCGGCTGCTCAGTCCGCGCGGATAGCAGGCTAGAAGGCTTATACGTACGCTCGTAGTAGTTCTTTCTTGAAGTTTGCTTGTCTGGTTCGACTTCGCATGGAACGGAACAAAGATGATAGAACAACAGTGAAAGAGGCTATTGCAGACGTAGAAGAACAAAATCTCGCTCCCTCTCTATAGTTTTCGTGAACAAAACAAAGACTGACTGAACAGAGTTTAAAACGAAGTACCTTCAAACAATTGACGAGCACTATTGAGAAATTGTTATGAATACGTAACAGCAGGCATTTGTTTATCGTTTAAATTATGGCACACATCGAACAAGACGCTTGTAGTGCTATACTCCGACATACATTGCTCACGTTGGATCCATAACGTACGTACGGCCGTCTGTCTGTCTACTTGTGTCGGTGCGTTTGGCTTAAGATGTACATTTCAATCACATGCTAAGTCTACTAGTACTTTAAATTTATAGTTTCGTGTTAATAAAGGGTGTGAAAAAGTTTCTCGTCTCATGCGATTTAGTGGGTAACCACGACTGTACATCGTATCCATGGCAAATGTGCGAAGCATACGTCAAGTCTTGGTGAAGTATCGAGTGCTTCCCTAAGTAATAATAATACTCTGTGGTACAACCGATTCAGCGAAGCCGCCGCGTGAAGTGATGACCTATACGCGTTTCAGACCGAATCGGAGTAACCCAAACCTTGTTGTTTGCTCCTTGAGAGTGCTGTTTTTGGATTGTTTTTGAATTCACTTTGATCTCGGGTGTCTATATATATATATATATATACTATATATACTATAGTATATACTATGGTGAAGTGTGTACTGTGAATAACGTTTGCTTATGACGACGGATAAGCAAGAAATGCTCACTTGAGCTGAATGGCCATGGACGCAGGAATATCTCCAGGCACTCAAGTCGTTGCGTGCTGTAAGTAGACAGCTAAGTGAGACCTTTGACCAAAACTGGCATAGTTGGGGTTTCAGTCACCTGCATCTATAGAGTGTTGCTTAGTGCTGATAACTGGGAGCTTAGACGTATTCGAGTGTGAAAAAGAACAGTATTTTCTAACAAAAAAAAAGCTACCTTCGTCGATTTAACCGACAGTTTTTCGTCAACAAAACCGAAATTACTCTTACATGGAAAAATCTGTCAACAAAATTAGGAGGTGTATTGCTAGGGGTTAATAGTGCAGTACTGGAAGCTAAAATGAGGTTTTGTCTTCCTCTAAGTGAGACTCAAGAATACACAAAGCTTACATATCCGCTAGCCTAGAACGGACATGCAAGCTTCGCTGGAAATTTCGCAAAACCTCTACGATTTTAACATCTGCGTAGATAATTTTCTTTCGTTTTCCAAATCGCATATTGTTATCTTACTATATACTTACAGAAAATCGAAAGACCAATAACATTGGTTCTTATCACTTATGTCACCTTTAAAATTAGGCATCTAAATTTAGCGACTAAACACATTTTCACTAATAACCGTTAGCCGCAAGCCTTTCGTCGGCACCTTTTTTTTTTTTTTTTTTACAATTCAGAGAATTTATATAATCACTTTCAGTCCTGAAGTTCGGACGTCAGTCGTAACATGCGCACAGATTTTGTGCTCCTGAAATCTCACTTTCCATACATCAGCCCCGATTACGTAGCTTTCTTACTCTATTAAATGGCTTCACTTTGACGTCAGCTTTGTTTCGTCTAACGATCACGTACCGATATGATACAGGCGATACGTCTACTCATTCGTCTGCTGACAATCTCAGAACCATAGTTCATAAATTTTCCGCTAGCGCTACTCGATCGCCTTCGAATGTAAACAATGAAAAGCTGAATGGCATAGCAGATCCTCTGTTTTACAGTCATTATTTTCTGCTTCTTCGTATTGACGGCCTTAACTGAAATATCCCTCCGAAATCATGCATTAATCAATGATATTGTTTTCGATAATTCGATTCGAAGTTGTCCCTGGTCTATTTAAATATGAATCAAAATGGCGGTATTTAACGGTGTTCGCAAACTTATTTATCTGCAAACAAAGATAAGAAATGTAACCGTTATAGCACCAGCCACGCTTAGACCGAATATTTTTAGGTCAGAACGTTTATATAATCAATAAGGTTACTCGAATTTTCGTATAACTGTTATTTCTTTGTTGAAAGGCTATAGCGAAGTAAACGATGTACTAATGAGACACTGTTTACACTGTCTGACTTCAATAGACAAAAGGTTTTGAAAAAACTATATGTGTACTCACATTTTGTAGAACGAATTTAGGTTGTCATTTCATGATGTGTTGTGTTATGGATGGGAAGCGGCCGTATCATATAATTACAAAGCCCTACAAAACTCGTTCTGCTCAATGAGCGTGGAGTACTCCAGACAGGCCTGCTCACCATTACGCGCAAACGTCTACATTTCCTAATTTCACAAGATAGAAACATGCCGGTCAAGGACGCCAGGAGGTCGCAGCTTTTGACGGTAATTGGAGTCCGTTGCAATTACTACGGAAGGATAACCTAGATATTCCTTATAATCCTTCTGTAGATTCGATGTTTACGCATTAGTATATAGCTGATTCCTGGGGAACGTATCGCAAAGTGTAGAATGGAACTCTTTCGGAGTGTCAAACAAACTTTTTTAATACGCCAGATCGCCTAAACACTATACCGCTACACTCGTCAGTGAGCCACCCGTTGTTCCTGAATAGAACGAAAGCCCGTTTTGCCATTGTGAGCACCGAATCTTCGGCTGGACCTGTGGTCCTCTCAAGGCCACCTAGCGAGGCGCAGCTTATTATTTGCACCGAGCGCCAATCGCGGAAAATACGTAATCGAAATTTCTCTGTATTTTCACTCGTGAGTTAGCTGTATGGCTAAAGAGTGGTATCAAGAGACGGTGACGTGACTGTTTATTCTGCTTATAGGAGTTAGTAATCTTCAATCGTTTAAGTTGTTGCGATATACACACTACTGAGCAACAAAAATCTTTGCTAAACAATAAAGTATTGTGCAGTAGTTGACCGTTCATGTTGCGCGCAGTGAGATTGTACTTGATTGCTGCTTGTCCCTTGTAATTTTCTCTATTTCTACATCTCAATTGCAGAGTTGGACTCATTCAATAATAATAATAGCAATAACAAAGCGTCACTCATTCTGAGTAGTTTTGTGCGTAATCATGACAGTCTGTGGTACATGAAGGCCATGTCGTTTGATGGACGTATGAACTGTACGCGCTCTGAAGCACAACTAGAAACCATATATAGAATGGCAAGATCTCAATTTGAATTTGCTACAGTAAATGTTGTTAAGCAATATATATATATATATATATATAGCTGATAGATTGCGTTCAAAAAAAATTCCAGATGACGTATTCATCAACGGGAATCCCCGCTCGCAGTTTTTTAGTTTTCACTTGGCAGTGAGAAACTTATTCTCGTCATTTCAACACACTTCCCGAATGTCCGGAGATCTGGAAAAAGTAGGCATCTGGAAGAAGAAGAGTTTTCGCTCACGTTTATAAAACTGGCAAAGTGAAGACCTGGTGAATGAGACGTTATAAAATTCGCGGAGGATGCATTCAAATTTGTTCTTAAATGAGCTATAGATACGCGCTATTGACTAACTTTCGTGGGTCGCTTTATACTACCAGCAGCGGTAGCCTATATGCGCCATGGAGGAAACCCTTTTCTGAAGTGAGAGACGTTAGCATATGAATAAGCATCTATTCCAATAAAAATAACAGTAATGCATCTAAGACCTACTTCAGCAATCTTAGTAAGAGGTAAGTTCGCAGGGTACGCTTATAGCGTGATACTATTACTACTACTAGTTGGCACTACTTGTCTTTTGAATTTCTCACACGATATGCGGGATTCAGTCCATGAAGCACATACAAAAGTGACATTTTACGGATACAGACTCCTGCCAATAGTTGCTCTCGACTGCTAACACAGTCTGGGCTGGAGATGGAAGCTAATAAGGGCTAACTGGAAAAGGAATGGTCTAAGTTTTCTAATGAAAACTTTGTAAATAAGTGTTGTGTGTTACGTAGAGGTCAGCTATTGGATATGAGTAGAACTTACAACTGATCTGCTCAATTATTATCAAGGAAAAAGCAATCTACCGAAGTAGGTACAATGAGCCGCCATACGCAAAACGAATCTCGTAGGAACGTGTTGCTCTCTTTTAGGTAATAAATTTACTATTTACCTGTTTCTATTACATTTTTTTTTCAGTGTTTTGAGACAGATATATCAAAAATAAGATTGAGCAGAGATCGTTGCAAAAAAATCTTAACAGGACAGTAAACTGTTGTTGGAAAAAAACAAGTTCAACATGCGTCTCTGTGCCTGTCTTCCGGGTGGAAAAATACGGTATATACTTGAACACAAGGAAAAGATTATCTACTAAGTTAACACAGGTTTATAGCTCCCTGATGTACATGTTTAGCCAATCGTGCAGTTTATCTAG
Organism: Varroa jacobsoni; assembly: GCF_002532875.2. Classification (NCBI taxonomy): domain Eukaryota; kingdom Metazoa; phylum Arthropoda; class Arachnida; order Mesostigmata; family Varroidae; genus Varroa; species Varroa jacobsoni. The sequence continues at coordinate 195,489 of NW_019213802.1, read as the reverse complement.
GAATAGCTTGTACAACCTGGTGGCCAAGTGGTACAAGCCATTCCTATAATCAATGCCTCCAGCTCCACTAGTACGTTTACATCAGATGCTTCTTCAAAAGCTTCTTTTGGAAACACGGTATATCATTCCCAAACATGCATTTTGAAGTGACGCTTTTAAAGGTCCCCTGAGAATATACGGTAATCGTTTACGGCTTGATATGGCTTGCGTTAGTAATATTAGATCTTTGACGCGTACATTGGCGATAGCGTACACTGTTCGCTCCGTCCGCACTCTCCTGAAATGTTTCCTGTTCAAACCAGCTTGGCCAATAGCTCGTATAAAGCATCTGTATTGCGACGGGCCTCATTGCGGGATTGCGACGACCTGTGCAAATATTCTTCTCGAAATCCTATTTTTTACGAATCCGATGTGAGGTCGGACGTTGCTTTAAGTTATCTCCAATGTTATAATGAACACAAAACGTTAAATCCATCCTGTATCGACCAACCTTTCCGACGGAAAAAAAATCCCAACTTACGATGATTTATTTTACTGAGAAATTTCCATTATAGCGGGACATATGACGCGCAGTATTAACGTTTAGGCAAATTTCCCCTTTCGAACTTTACCTAAAAGCTTAAGCGTGTTCTCGGTCCGATCAGCGGCATTATTTATAGCCGACTATAAGTAGTCGTCTGTAAAAAAATGTTTGTTTTTTGCCATCTATTGGAGTTTTTTAAGGTTTCCTAAAGCGACAAGTGATAGTGCGGTAACCGAAAGAGCAGCACATTCATCCTTGTGGGACAGAGAGAGATGCACTTATTTGGAAAGCAATCAGTAGACGGAGAGGAAAAGAAAAAGCATTTTGGATAACTAAAAAAATGGCCTAAACTACCTTCAAGCAGAGCTGCCATAACAGAACTGAAATCTGAATAGGAACAATGAGCATGGCCAACAATAGAAATAGTTTGAGTTAAAAAAAAAGCGCTGCCTCGCGACTAGCCAGGAAGGCTTCTTACGTCAGGTTGAAATGTGACCGTTTTCGTATCATTTAAACCATACATATGATATTTAAAAAAAAAACAACATGCCATCCCCCATGTTTCTACCTCTAGATCTTGGATTACCTCTCTAGAATGAAGTAATGACTATTCGCCTAATCAGAATTAGAGGAAGAATATTGAAGTTTCTCTACTTCGTTCACTTTTTCTGTTGTACGAGCATGATTACTTTTCAGTAGTACTAATATTATGGTATAGCCTCGGGCAGACTACATGGAATTGTGATGTGTCAATCCATCTCTCTAGTAGGCGGACCATGAAAGACGAAAAATATGACAGCGAAGCTTTCTGCTGTCCAAATCCAGCGATAAAGCTGAAAATACCGACCATTACATGCCGCAACAAAGAAAGATAGAAAAAGGAATCGATATCGACGACCAGGCCGAGTGGAAACATAGCTAATCGCCTATCTACCAGCTTGCACAATGTGGCATCGTCTATAATCATACAAGTTTCCCCTCGCTGTTCACGGCATACCAATTGATAACAAAAGGACAGGAAGTTTGCGTAACTGTGACACTGGCGCTTGAACTTAATCACTGGCCACGAGGCGAAGTTGTCTAAGAAAAACTTCTCACTAGCGCTCATCATACTAGCACTGTCCGCAGAGGCCGCGGGCAATAGCCGTGTTCATCTTTAGCTTCCTGTCTAGATAAGACGGCCAGCAAATATAGTTAGTTAATTATCTGTAATAAAAAGAATATATACTCGTCCAACCCAAGTCCATATCGGGCTTCGAATGCCACGTATTAGGCAAATCGCCCCTTACGGCAGTTACCCTCGTTCCGTATGATCGAACTCGATGTTTATACCAAATAGCTGCCGCGATAAAAACATTTGAAAAAAATTGGAAAATAATGATGGAATAGATGCACTTTGATGGGGTCCATACGTTGTAAGAGTTATTTCGTGTTCATCAAGAGGGAAGCGTAGGCTATAAGCAAGGCAGAAAAATAATACGCTTGGAAATAGTGTTTATAGTAAAAGAATGAATGGCACTTGTGATCTTGTCAGTAACTACTATAATCACTAGTCTTATTAATAGGCGGTGCACTATTGCTATATACTAACGAAACACGTGTAAAAATGGATTATTCTTCCTGCAGTGTCTTCATAACAAAAACTGATCATTTCTGTTACAGCACGGAGCGTCTTACCACAGTGAAGAGCTGAAGACTATAATCTTTTCGTTATAAGTTAGACTTCGTAATCACCAGTAGGCAATAGCATATAAAGTAGAATATCTATGCATACACACTGGGCTGTTACAAACGGATACGGTGAATTTTGAAATTAAACAACCTTCGAGCTACGCGCTGCTCGCAGACGAAATTTGCCTAGTAGTATCTTCAGCCTTCTAGAAACAGTGAACACCAATCGAGTTTATTCGAGGAAAGATTTGTTAAGAAGGAAAAATGTGTTTTAGCCTTGAAGCTTCTATCCTTCGAAGCCCACGACGCTGCAGAAATTCATTGAAGATTTACACAAAACATTAAGCAAGGAAGCTCTCAGGCGTAACCACAGCATGTGAATGATGTAAACGTGTTAAGAGTGCAGACATTAGGGCGTTCAGGACCAACGAGAAGGTGACCAGATGTTGAGACCCGAAAAACAGGAACGTATTGCCGCAGTAGAGGACGCTTTTCGCAAAGGTAAAGCTTTGAATCGAAGAGCTCTGGTGACTAAAACTGGCATTTCAGATATAACGTGTTGAGAAATTTTAACCGAAACATTGAAAATGCGGAAACTTAGTCAAAAACAGAGACCCCTTTTCAAACGAATCCTAGCTAGTCGAAAACGAGTGTAACGTTTTGTACTCTACATACAACACGCGAAACTTCAATCAACGGAAAGCATACGGTTGCCATAGACGAGGTATGGTTTAATCTCTACCGCCAGCCGGAGGGGGACCAGACGACAGAATGGCGTCGCACTGAATCCAAATCAATTTTGGTGGCAATGCAGCTAATACCTGCAATAGACGTTTCTCTAAAATGAGATTTCTCCGAAAAAGACATCATGAATGCAGGTTGCTATCTCGAGTTCTTCAAGGGACTCATAAACCGTTTGTAGGGTAGACGAAAGCACAAAGTATGGTACCTAATAATATCGCCAAACCTCCTTGCCGTGTCTCAATTATCTCCTGGACTGAGCAAAAGTTTATCCAACACTGGTTTAAGCCCGCTGCTTCTTCTCGTCTAAGTCCATACGATTACGTGGCTTCTTGTGCCCTAAAAAGAGCAATTGGTGGACAACGACAATCCATTATCGCTTTATTTCGAGAAGCTTTGCGTGGAGGAATTACGCATGGGAACGCGAGTGGTGGATATAAGGCTGTCTAGAAGCTGCCAAAGCGGCGGGAGAAGTAAAGACTATTTTTAACATACATCATCATTGTAACTTATCCAGTTTAACGGTTATTCGGTTTCCAGATTCTCTTGCCGATCGAACTTCTGGACACTCCGGTATCTATCCGTAAAAGTAATCTAGTTCAGAAAGCTACGTTAACTTCGACGTCTCCATGATTGGAATTAATTATGAATTTTCGATCGGTTGGAATAACAACCGTAAACATCACACACAGCGCGCCAGTGCCCTGAAACTGAATTATGTCAATTCTGGTCAAGAGATGCGAGAGCTTAGTAAATATAGTAGAGAAAAACTTAGTTTTCTAAAAAAATGTTGATGCTATTTGTTACCGGGAAGCCTGTTGATGCGCAATCTAGGTTCAAAAAAGAGCATTTAAGGCTAAGCAGCAACATCCGTAGGGAGCTACGTAAGAGCTGTAGTGAACCCTTGATTAACCCATGAACAATAATAGAAGCCCAAAGGTTTCTCCAGATATGTACCTGGGAAAACCTTATTCGCGTATTTTTCTGATGGGCTGTGTGCCTAGATTCATAAATTGACTACAAAAACTAGAATAATATGAATCTACCGTTGTGACAGAGACTCTGTCGCCCTGTATTCATGTCTGTCATTGAAACGACAATGGGATATCTGTCGTTTGTGCGTGCCATTGTAATAAAACGTCGCAGCAGATTCAGTATTTAATTTGTCAGCTCAGCCTTCTTTTTCAGCCTCCGAAGCGCCACGGTTTCATCGCTTCATCGCTTAAGTAAGAACACTTTGTTCATGTTTTAAGGGCCTCAAACAAAGGGCCTGACATTATCGCTACCGTAGCCTACCATAGTAAACGAGCAACGCCCACATCACAAAAGCATCTCATCCTACAATTTTTTTCCTAAAATGGCCCAGTTATTTTTGTTTCGTCATCATTTGCTCTGAGGAGCAGTAGGTAGAATTCTATGTCTCCGAAACACAAACCCTACTACTGTTATTATTATTACTATGATTAGACTGGTTTGAAATTTATACTACTGATTCTCACCCTTCTGCGTTCTTTCATAACAAGTAGATTAAAAATATGGCGGATATTGGGGATCGTATATAATAGTGGCATTTATACAGAGAGTATCATGTCCTAATCGGTTTAATTATTATTAAGTTTTGTGGTGTGACCTGCCCGAATTATGCCGGTCATATCGAACACCCCTTTGCGGTAGCGGTCAATGTGTTTAGATACACATGCGTTTATATGTGACGCGTATCATTTGACACGGAGGGCAGCGGGTTTGTTAATTTTATAGTAAATTTCCTGTTACAGTACCCACCGACGACTACTGACTGGTCGACGTTGCCCTAGCAAACATACACGCAGAAATTTTTTAGTATCCTTTGTCTGCGCAAATCAGTATTCATTTTACTTCAGATTCTGTATTTCGTCTATAACAGTACAGACAGCCCTTACATCTGCAATTGGGACTCCTGCCTAGTAAATCCATCCTGACGCCACAGAGCAGGTACTGCTATTGCTAAACAGTCACTACTGTTTTTAAATGAATATTGTTGTTAGAATTACCGCTGCAGCTAGAAAGATACTGCCAAACAAAGTGGGTACAACCATGATACACTGATAGTCGCCTGCCACTGTCTTCTTTTCTCGGCAAAGTTTCATTGATCGTTCATTTTTTCGATTATCCTCGTTGGCTTCACTCAAGTTCGTGTGCTTCGCTTCGGACTACTTCGTCTTTTCGACGGGCTTTTTCGCTCCTCTTCAAGAGATAATTAAGTGCCGTTCCGTCACGATTTCGATGTCCGCAGCTCCATAATGACGCGGAGCTATCGGGACCAAGCTACTGTTCGACAGCGGTCGGACGACTTTAATCTCAAGTCAGTGATGGCTAACGGGAACACGGCCACCGATGCCATCGTCATGATCGAAGAAATAGTCGAAGTCGTATAGACATCTCATAATACACGGACGGACGGACGGACGGACGGTCGGAAGAGGTTACGTTTTGACGGCCATTTTTGGCTTCCCGCGCTGCCCGGCTATGTAGACTAGTTAACCAGTTTCGTCTTTTAGTTCGCTATTTCGGGCTTATAATTTCGGGGTCGCTCTAGCAGTATGAATTACAGGCAGCGATATACATCTCGATTCAAGAATGATTCCTCGCTGTTTTACGAGAGGAAGACTCATGGTTTGGGAGTGAGGTAAATCGCATCAGGCTAAATGAGCATTGCTTGTTAAAAGGAGTAGGCATATGGGCGATTTTGTCTGCACAGAGTTTTGCTTGATTTAATAATTGTTGGATATTTGAAGTTCCACTCTCTGCCAACGTACACCTCTGATCAGCACAGAATCTTGTATTACACATGTATATTTTCTACAGTGTATGTAAGAGTCACAGCTTACCGTAATTTCGCATTAGAGAATAGGTCTGTTCATGCAAAAGTCTTCGAACCTGATGACCATATAATAAACACAAAATAAAGTGATAGCTACCGAACCGGTCAATCTACCTCGACGATTTTTTTTGCCGATTAAAAGTGCACTTGAGCAGGCCAGCTATCGTTCGTCGTCTACTTTGTGGTGGCGCCAACTCAACGTCAGAAGGACCGTTTCTACTAGCGGAATGTAACGGTTCACAAGTACAGTTTCGCCCCGTACACGGTCATTCGATCTTCGTGTAAAAAGTAAGAAGTTCATAGCGACACATCAGAATTAAGGTCGCTGAGTGATGGTCTTGCTTTCAGGCAGGCCATACGTCTTCTAGCTCCATTGCGTAGACAGTCAATACCTTGCGTAACACCGAAGGCAGTTTTTTTTTTTTTTTTTTTAGCTAGGAAGCTAAGATAAAAGCTGATTGGCGTCGGTATTAGAACATTTTTCGCATAAAAGAGTCTCTTGTACGCTGTATCTAACCTTAGTGTCTGAAAGACGTAGCTTGGAAACGTACGTCCTAGCGAATGTATCCCATCGGCGGATGCCGTCTACTTTATCAAAAGATCACTCCTCATGTATCTTTCATAAGCCCATCGCCAACTAATTATTGAGGTGTCTCGTAACCGAGAGAGATGTCCAGATAACCTGGTACGCAGGCACCCACATGTGCAAACACGCTTAGACATGTTAATCCGCAGAACCCGTTTTAGGCCAGTGGGGTAAGTCACTGTTGCTATGTTCATTGAGGTAGCATAGTGTAGATCGAGCAGGCAAGGGACTTCCCCGCAGCTGAGTAATCTACATATCATTAAAACTCCTGGCATGAAATAGAGTGTAGTACACATCGCGGTAACAGGGACTTTGAATGTAGAAAAGGCCATACATGACCGAATTCATCTACCGTCCGATTTTCTTGCGGCTGGCTGATTGTCCTTGCAGAGTAGCAAACGTGATAACGACCTTGTTTCGCATAGGCACGATGTTATTGACGTCTCTTAATCTAGCATTCTGCACCTCTTAGATAGGGCTTGCCGCTAACAACACTCTCATAGTCCGTTCACGTATCGAGGGTTAAGCACATCTCGCGAAATTCACGCGTGAGAAAGATCCGAATACGCCCGGTACGTGATTGAGGCGGACACAGTAGATATATGGACGTTAAACATTGTTAACAAAATACTAAAAACGTGCGTAAGTAGGCAGCGCTCTGAGAAACATTGTCTTTGAAAAGCCTTCGCGCTTTTTTTGTTTCTCTTCCCTATCTCCTATCGTACCCCTATCGTATAAGATTCTGTTGACGCTAAAGAAGCTGATAATATCAATATAAACAAGATAACGCCAATCTATTAGATGACGACAGAGAAAATGACAACAATAAAGCCAACAATGTATTTGTGAGCTCTGCTATATTTTCTTTTAACAGCAGGAGGATACGCATTTTGTGTCATAGCTGATTGGCGGTAAACTGGGAAGGGAGCACATTTTACTCAAATATTGTCTACTTAGACCGGAAACATTTTCAGCATAAATCGAGCGTTTCCTACTGATCTGAAGAAGTCAGGAACATTCGTCAGGAGTTTTTGCTCGTTGCGATGGTATTGTTGCCATTGCCGGCCTGCAGGCGTTATCCTTAGTCGTTTCGTCGGCCTCTAAACGAGGGTGGCTTTTTTTTTGCTCCCATAAAAGCCAGAGACCAAGCGCAATGCTACATGTAAACCGATCAATAATGGTACCGTTATCACAGCATTTTCAGTGGGTCTACTCTTTTGCTTAATCGATAAGAAGCAGTCCTGTTGTTGTTGACACCGTAGCTGCTGTTCCTTTCATGAGAGGTTTCGGCTCGTTGCCGGCGACTGCCCCATGTATGCATTTGATTCTTTACATGGGGCGCCGTTCAAATGCCCACACGTTTTCTGTTGTACTCTTTCCGGGCTTGGGTCCGCGCGCAAAGTGCATTCGATGCCTCACTAGAAGTGGTGCGCAAACCAGCAGATATAGAGGAGGCAAAAGTTCGTTTCGCTGATGAGGCATAGTGGTGATGGGCTATATTTTGTAGTATAGCAAGTCTGCTATTGTTTATTGTTTGCTATATATGTAGAGACGACATTAAACAATGTTGAAGCTAATACTGTGTAGCTGATAAGGTCCGTCTGTACTCGTTAATTTTTTCTCTAGCAAATAATCAACTAACTAAACACAATGTAGTATTTTTTTTCTACTCGATTCAGAGAGGAGTAGAGAAGTAGGTGAAGATTAACATTCTATAGGTCCAACAGAAATCAGGCATCTGGATAACTGATCTCTTCATGAGCACCATCAGTCTTACTTGAAATCTCAGACTCTCATGTCAGATAAAGCGAACGAGGATTTTATTTAACAAAGATTCGAGAACTGTTTATTTTTCCTGCAGCTGAAAAATTATTTTTATAGTTGCTAGAAAACTTGTCGAAATTAGACGTTTTCTAAACATCCATTAAGATGATGGTAGCTACACGATATTTTACACGATAACTATACGACAATAATCGAGTATATTAAAAGTAGTTGCTTTTCTTAAGTTATGGTTTCTTTCGAGTATGCCTGACAATTGATGTTCTCAAGAATAACTAAGTGCCCTTTACGTAATCGTATGCGTATTGGGAAACGAATTTTTTCTTAATTAGCTATTGCTATGGTTCATTTTTCCTCATAATTGCAAATAATCTAACTAATTCAAAGTTTTCAGTAGTCGATGTCAGTGAAATGTTATGAGCGTCTCCGTGACAATTAAGACCACTCTCTGATGGCGGCGGGTAATATTTGTAAGTGTTGCTCGAGGTGTGTCAAAATGACCCATTAAACAGCCCGTTCAGCTTCTTGTCATCATTACAATCAAGCTGGTCGTTACGATACGAGCGCGGTAAAACGGTCCATCGACTATTCTTTTCAATCTTTGTTTTGACGAGACAGAATGCGCCAAGGCGCCAAAATGCGTCCGAGGCACGAACGAACACGAACAGAACGACAAATTCACGAGAAAATGTCAAAAGGAATGAAAACAAAAATATGATTCTTTCCACAATCACTTTTTACCACCAACATTTGATCACGGCGAGCGTTTAAAGATGGCTCTTTAGAGCTACAAAATAACTGGCTTCATTTCTAGCAGCTTATCACAAAGCTATACATTTTTGGCGTTAAAAGACAACAGCGGCAGTTATATGAAATATTGCGGCTTTCGTTCCAGCGTTTGCTGCCGATTTCCTTCGTAGCCCAAAGGGCCGTTCGAACCTTAACCACTGCCGTTGCCATTGGCCATTCGCGACGCCACTGAAGCTGGAAGTGGAAAAAGCAGTTTTGCGTTTTAACACCGTTTCCCCTTCCTCGTAAGCCGAAGTGCTATTTCAGCGCATGCGAAACGTATTTAGCACCGACGCTGACGCTCTAATGGTCCTGGTCGACGTGGGATAGCTGTTGTGAGTGTCGTCGGAGCAGAAACAACAAAAGCGACCGACAAACGATCTAAGAGCGATGCTGACTGAAAGAAAAGGTCAGGCGTGGAGAGATAGGCTGAAAAGCAGTGCAGGGTAAGGGAGGTACGTCTCTGAAAGGAGCGTGCGCCACTTTTGATTGAGCGAGTCGCTCTGAAATCTCTGCTGGTCTGCGGCGTGAGGCGTTGATTTTAGCGGGATCACTTGTCGCCACTCTCATTTTCCATCAGTTCTTGCCCATTCGTCCGTTCCAGTATAGAAAACATGTGGAAAAAAGCGAAACACTCTTGGAACGAGTGGGTAGTAGGGTAGTAGAAACAGCTAGCCTTATTTAGATCTAAAAAGTAGAGCATTTTAGATCGACTCGCCGCCTGCGTCGAATAAAGAACAGGCAAAGAAATCTGGAAAGAGCCATGCAAGCGAAGAGGATCGTTCCCGAACCGTTTTCAAAAAATATCGCCGTTCTTTTCGGTTGGACCGCACCGGGACAGAAGGCACCGTTTGATATTCGTTATGCCAAAACTGTTGCTAGGGGACGAGTGGCTCCGTTTTATGAAAGATACGGAAATATTATCATGTTGTTATTATCGGCTTCGTATACAGCACGGGAGAGGGGTAAGTTTTAGATTCGGAACCTGAAATCTTCAACACAGGACTGACAAGATGTGCGCGTAATAAAATGTATACGCGTATTGAGTTGCTATTATTTATTCTGTTTCTTGTAGTGTTTGGGAAAACAATCAAGTGCCGGGCGGAGACTCCGTCCTGCCTGAAAGCGTCCGCTGGTTCGGATTGCGCTATTTAGCTAGGAATATTTGGAGAATTTATAGCGAAGCTAGGACTTTAAGGACGAACTATGACGTACATCGTATAAGAACAGCGTAGTATGTAGATATGGATAACTTGAACGAGAATTACCTGAAAAACTTTTCGAAATTTCGGCGCTTGAAATCAGCAGCTATCCGTCATCCTCCTTTGTTTCCGATGCAGGCACATTCGAATAAAGCGATTGGTCTAACGGAAACGTTCTACCTAACAGCGACATACACGTGTACGTTAAGTAAAGGCCCCTGGAATTATGGCAGACTAATGCCCATGTTACGATATCGGCGGTGCTCTATGATCAATACTTTTTATGACAGCAAGGAAAATTCACACTGTTGCTGGGAGTTAGATGGGCCGGGATGAGAATGACTATAATGAACCAATGTGGTCGCGTTGTTCCTGTGAATATAGCGGTAGTACGATTATATAAATTAGCTTCGATAATTATCCGAGTGATTATAAATATATTCAGGCTGCGTTTGTGTTACGTGTTCGCGGCCCAATGCGGTGATGGCTTGTTTTGGAGGCATTTCATTCGGATGGCCTATAACAAAAATACAGCCGGAGCAAAACAGGTTTTCTACTGCAAATAGCATTCAGTTCTAGAATTCAATCGAAATATGCTTTAGCTATGTATTTTATACACGCACCAACGCGTCAAGCAGGATTCGTCGTCCGGAGCGATATGCTTACCACATAAATACATAAAAAATAAAATTACATCCTTTTTGCTTCTCTAGCACGCCTATATAGTGGTCACTGTAGCCGTTCCAAATATTCTATAATATAAGAAAACCCCAGATACATGTACTGCAAAAAGGACGAACGTTGATGATGTCTTGCCTTCTGTTTGCTGAAGAAGAGGGTAACGCCGAACAGATCGATACTTAAGGCAATACCTTATACATTCATAGGCCGAAATAATGACAATAGTAATAATAAATATGCGTACGTCAACTGAGGCGACGGCGCTTAAGCCTGTAAGGACATTTGTTTCGATTGCTGATGCTCGCCGGACATTGCATAGTTGTCCACGGGCGACCTGCCCGGAGCGCAGGAGACGCTCAAGCGATCACAATGCGCATCGGTTTGAGTTAGGGAGCGTTGCATCAGCATCGATATGTCTAATAGGCGCGCGGCGAATTCGACGGTGGGTTAAGTCGCCAATTCGTTTTTTGCCCTCGTACTAATGCCGTTCGTGACTACGATCGACGCGGCCGTCGGGGGGTGGATGTAACATATACTTTTTCCCTCTGACCTGTATCATTGCTGCATACAAACGTACGTCATGTATTGAAGTTTCCAACCTGACAGTGCTGAGGTTTCTTTATTTGCGGTGCTGGTCTTGCGAAATAATATCTACTAATACCATAACATAATAGTACAAATTGACTTTCAAAACAACCCGTCTCCACTTTAATTCCATTGGACCACTTTCGTCGATTTCCTTCACTGAGTTAAATATTCCGTTGACCGAATCACTGTGTACAGACACACGAAGAATCTAAATGAAAAACGTTAAATCTTTAGAAATAATTTACTTTCGTTTTAAACCCACAGAGCAACTTCCGAATTAAGTATAGTTTCTTTCAAAGATGTACGATAATTGCTAGTAATCGCGATAAAATTACTGCAAGTTCGGTTATTTTCGCAGAGTATACGTAAAACGGCCATGTGTTGACCAAACAAAGGAAAAAAATTTAACCGCGTCAACGTACAGAAAGGAGCGCCGTGATGCAGATTCACTTGGTTCAGATTCGTGCCTTCATTGTTCTCAAAGCTGTTATTTGTAGATTTCTATTATCGGTGCTGATGTAGGTGGGTATCTCTCTGCACAGATTACGGACGATCCGGATCGCTTGGCTGTCATCTGGCTGGATGGTTCAATGGTCCGCGTGCTATGTTTAGTTGACTCATTCGATAGACCCGTTGATAACAACAAAGTACTGAAAAGTGGGTTCGTCTAAGACGGATAGGTATAATAGTTGATAGTTTCGATATATGTACATTTGACGACAACTTTATAAAGCATATACTTGTATTTAAAGCGCTCAATGGTGCGACAATTGAAGCCGCACCGAAAAATAGACGCGGATAATATATCTGTATATACATATATATACGGTGGGGCAAAAATCTATTGACAGTTTGGGTGTCTTCATTTAACATCTGTACAATATATACAATATGTACCTGTCAAAAGACTTTGGTCCGCCTCTCGATACTATAGAATGCTATGAATGGCGTCAGATTAAATAAGAATGGCTTGCCAGAGGCGCCCTCCGGCAATTGGTGTTGCAGACGAAAAGGCGGCAATAAAACATGTACTGCCTCTCGTACAAAGTACTATTTCGCACGCTTTGAAATAACCGTTCTTGGGGATGACACGAAGAAGAACAGGGAATTGACAGAATGGTCTTCTATTTCTTTTAAACAGAAAATGGTTGCTGTCTTCGGGGGACACTTCAGGCAAATCAGCCGGCGATCTGTTCATCTTCAGTATTTACTTGCATATCTGTTATGAAGGCAAAAACACTTCAGGATGAAGCAGTGGCAAAATGAACGCCGCCGAAAAAGGCGGTCGTTATTAAACCACCCAAAATAGACCTTCAGTAACAAGTTATCGCTCGTAGGGGCCTACAATTCCTGAGACATAACGAAGAAGTTACGGAAACGAAAGAATAGATAGAATTCGGACAACGACTGAACGGACTTAAATGCCAGACAGCAAAACGCCCCAGCCAAAATCGAATCCATTCCACGGCCGTGTTTCGACAACAATCATATATATGCTTGCTTGTATCACAGTTCGTTCGTTTGTGTATATAACATTGGCGTATTTTTTCGCTCGCTCTATTTATCTGATCCAGATGTGTTCCGAATCAAGGACACAGGATGTCGATATAGCAGCCCATTATCAGACGACAAATCAGAAATGCTAACTTCGCTCGCGTTCTATTGCTATTATTGCTAGCGCTTCTACTATATATGCAGCAATAAAGTCGGTAAGGTTCTGTAGGCGTGCTCTTACCTCCTTTAATATGTCCGACTGCGAATGTCTATACGTACCAAGACGCTGTTGTTGCCTATGGTTAGCACACTAGTACATTGCGATAAAAAAGCTGCTTTCGAGTGCTCAGTTACGCTATTACTGCAGGCCTTGCGGTTACGTACTCTGCCGATGGTTATCGCTACGATTTCTATTGGTACAGTCAGCAGCCGTTAAGGCACGCAGGCAGACGTTGTCAGATGTTCGCTGTAATTTTGCTACCGGGACAGGAGACTGCCGACGCTGTCTCGTCACCGGTCTTGGCAAGACGAGTGGCAGGAACAAGCCATTCAAATTAGACGAGTCCAAAGCTGCTACTATTGTTACAGAGTTAACTATTATTAGTGGAAGTGTATCTGCTACCGTTTCTGTAAACGTTGTTGATGTTGTCTATTACGTGGCAGGTCTCTACGTAGCTCGTACGTATAATGTACATGACTGTTATATGAAAAGTCCTTCATGCTGCGTCGCCGGTAAAAGTGCCTAAGCGTTCCTCAGTTAGATGCGAAAGAGTGGGTTCTTGACGACGACTCCTACTAGAAACATTCTGCTCCTATTGGTGCAACAGATGGCGTTTGGCGGCCATATCGGTCGGGGCATGGCTTCTGCCGGGTCGACGGCGTCATTTCAGTCTTTAACCGTAACCAACTGATCCTGCTTTGGTGCCGCGTGCCCTTGCGCGGCTGTAGCTTCGAGATAGAAAGAGTAAGGGAACCAGAGAGGAAACCAGAAAGGAAAGGGGTACAGAAGAAGGGAACGAAAAATCATGATACGCCAAAAGGAACTGCTTGTAGTACTGTTGCCACGAAAACGTATGTTATTAGTTCCACTAGCTAGACATGCACCTCTGTCGCTGTTGACTGTGGTAAAAGGGCAAATGTACTACTTGTAAGTTAACTAATAGTTAGGAGCAAGACGATTCGGACGATTGGTAGAGGCGAATCCGACTGAAATGAAGCGTGAGCTGAGTGTGTCCGACGCTACTGCCGTCGGTTCTGCTGCTCCCGGTGATGTTGGCCGGCTCCAGCAGTTTCGCAGCTGGTAACTTCTGGAAAGATGTACTTACGTACGGCTGCACGGAAAATGTAGGGTAGCGAAACAGATCAAATGAACGTACTAGCCATATTACTATCTGGTGATAATATCTACACTATATTGGGGATAGCTATTGTAATTATTTTTATCTCTTTGCCAGTTCACGTCTCCACTGGTTTGTCTTGGTGGCAAAATAGCTAGATAGCAGACTTACCGTCGTGTTGGAAATTTGAATCTCGAACTTATCTATTACGGTTTTTTAATGGATGTCACTCGTAGTTTTTTGTATTCATTAGAGGATGAAAAAATGTATGTAAAAGAGGTAGTTTTTTTGGTGAGATTTTATTAAACAAAACATTGGAACCGAAATTGAAACAAGAAACGAAATCGATAATTATTTGGCGGGTTCTTATTGTTAAATATCAAAACCGTGCTATGGTCTTCTCATCGATGACACTATATAGAAATCTGGTGTATAATGAACAGAATGTACGAAACAAGAAAAAAACGTCGATGTATTGTTTACAAATTGTATTATGCTGTAAGGAACGCGATATAAATGCATTAATAATATCAAGATAAGTTGGCTGCTTGAATTAGCAACTATGCTACTATCATTTTAGTTTAAGAGGTAAGTAAGAGTTTAGGAGGTAGGAAGCCTCCGAGCACGCAGGCCCAACTGGATTTGACACTGTCATTTTAGTCAATGCACTAGAAACGTTTATCATTCCAAAGCCTTATTTCTGCTCGTTTATAATGCCTTCACTTCCTAGCAATTTGAGCTCTGCTCCTACCATAACAATCAGCGTTTCGTACTTTCCTATCTAGTGACGTACGTTTCTTTCAGGCACGAATAGCGGAACTCTATATGCGCCGAATGAACGTAGTAGCACAACATCCTCAGTGCCTGCTAGGTGGGTCGATTAGATAACGTTTTCAATAGTTATCTACAGAAATCGATTTTTACATTACATGAAAACGCCATTTGAATATCTGGATAGCAATGAAACTTGAAGCAGGATACTTTGTTTTTCTTTTATTCTATAGTGTTCCATTAGGTAAATCGTTAAAGAGATGTAAAAGATGACGAAAATAAAAATAAATGATTAATTCAGGAGTCCTGTGTGCCACACAGAGTCCGAGGAACAACTTATACGGAACACGTTTTTTGTTATACGACCCAGGCTTTCACAGATGCATACACGTCCACCCACTGGCATATGGATAAATTCGATACTTCAATAATTACGAGGACTACTAGCATTAATTTCTTTCCTATTTATACTAACATTAATTTATTTTCCTTTTTTACAGAAGAGTTAACCTGCAATGAGACGTAGCCGTCGGCGAAAAGGACGATTTGGCCAACCATTATAGCAACAGGTCCGCCATGCGCATTCCTGGCCTTCGACCTCCCGAGCTGATCGTGTGTCCTATACCAATCTTTGTGATGGCTGCCGTTCTGCTCGAGCGTACTACGCCGGCATTAGCGCGGTTCTGGGGTACCCCGAATTTTTATTCGACCCGTACCACGATTGTACACCTTGACCAGTGGCTCTACGAAGACGTTGGAAGGGAATGCGCCGAACACCTTAACAGGGCGCAGGTTGCTGCAGTCCTTGTGAGTTCTGCCTCCACTTCACGATTATGTGTGAGAATATAAAATAACATAGATTATTATAGAGAATATTAGATAACATAGATTATTATAGAGATATTATTAGAGAATATTAAATAACATAGATTTACTGTAACGACAAACTTATAATTAACGCGGATGAAAAGAGAGGGATTTTACGAAGCCATACACACTAAAGGTCTACGAGAGGTTATTTTTTTGTAATTTGTAATCATAGGATTTTCAAACATATAACTTCCGATAGCCGCTGCACCGTTGAAAAGCAATGGAAAATTTTACTGCCACTTACTCACCGACTGAATCCTCTGATAAGCTGTAATACTAGTTAGATGTCTATCGCAATATCGATTCGAAGATAAATTGTCACTGCTTATTACTACTGTTGCCACGAAAACGTATGTTATTAGTTCCACTAACTAGACATACACTTCTGTCGCTGTTGACTGTGGTAAAAGGGTTAAGTTAAGGGTCTGATTAAGTTGTTATGCTCGCTAAAAGATATGCTTCATCATTCTCTGTTCCGTGCAGGACAACGACTCGGTGAGGCGGTTTTCATAATCGAGAAACTTTACCACACTTCTATTTTTTGTTTTGGACGTTGTGAAGCGCAAAGTTTTAAGCGGATGATGGCATCTATCAAGGGTGAACGTGAAATAGCAACAACAAGCTACGTACTAATGTATGAGCAGTAAAAAAATATGACAAATATGCAAAATATGCAGGCAAAATGAAGGCGGGCTCATAGATAATGCATTCGACTATGTCGTCAGCGCGATGATGTCGCCTTTCCAAAATAATCAAGAGACACAAAATAGTAGTAATTATTTTTTTTTGCATTTCGGCTCCAGTTGCAACTGCCTACCTTCTCTGTTAAACCTGCGTCTGCTTTCTGCGACTCAGTAGTAATTCGCATTTAAAGCCCTGTCAGAATCCTGGCTAGGATCCAGGAAGACATACATCGGTCTCATCTCCTGTAAGGTAAAGCTGCAGGACGTTGAAGTCGGTGGCGTCACGTCTACAAAGTCGAATTCGCTTCCAAAATCGGCATATTTAGTTTTCATAATGGAATTTTCAACACTTGCCTCATCGCACCCATTTCAATGTTTTTATTTTATCGTTTTTATACTGTAAGAAGTAACGCACCATATTCGATTATAGCTGAGATTTTATATTGTAAATAAGAATCTCCAAGTGACGCAAGCTACTGATTGCTTTTTTGCGGACGCTCGTTGAATCTGTTGACTGAACTGCTAAGAAGACTTCCTCCACAGCCAAGATGAGAAGGTAGTTTAGTTGCTGATTCTGGCTCAAGCAATTTCTGCAAAACCCAGAGAATTCAATTTAGGCTAGGATTTTGATAATAACATGTGTCTGATCTAAAGCTAATAAGGCATTTGTTCGTCCATGTTCAGTATCTTGAGCCTATGCTGTATTGTACGAGCGCACTGATTATGCTGTTAAGTACGTAATGCATTTATATAAATTTTATATAAATAATCGGCAAAGATATGTTTTCACAGTTGACCTTGATTATAACTTTTTTCGAGTCCATTTTTTGTTCGGTACCATTAAGTTGGAGAACGTCCTCTATCATTGCTTATCATAGCTAGATATACATACCTGTGGCTTGGTTATTTTTTGTGCTTTGTTCACGCTCCCCTGTAATCGACAGTCAAGCTTTGCTTAAGCAATTAACGGCTTTCGGTGGTTAGCCTCGTTTCGTTCGCGCAAGCAGAAGGTTCCCCCTGGGGTCATAATGTCAGTTATGCAGTGGTATCTTGTCGGTATTACGGTTGCACGAAATTGCAGATTTAATGATTCCGCTGTTTTTTTTTTTTGACTATGCGTGATTCTGAAGAGGTCGTCGGAAACATCGCCCCTATCCATATCGACGGTATAATATTTCCACGATATGGTCTCTGCTGTAGAGGAGTAGATTGTGGTCGATACCTGAACAGTTCGTACTCTGACGTTTCGAATTTTCGGTAGTATTCCGCGTTAAGTTTTATAAAATCCTCATTAACTCCCCGTCCGCTATGAGTCAACAATAGTGGAAGATACACATACAATGTAATAACAAATTGCCGTTGTTAATAATTACATTAATATGTGCATACACACAATACATTCGATATATTCGTGTTTCATAACTCTCAGCAATAGATTATATATAATCTAAAGTTCATCATGTTGAGAGCTGCCAAACAAAAAGCTTTCAAATTTTAAGCTCAAGCTATGCTTCCGTGTGTCAAATAACGAAATTTTGATTTGAAATTATGAAAAACAAACTTTTTACTGGTAAATTAGAAAGTTCTTCGTCTAGTTTCTATAGTCTAGAAATAGTTTTCTTTTTTTTTTATTTGTTGAGTTTTTAAGCCTTTTTTTGTAGTTTATACCGAGATGTAATTAAGTTGATCATTTACATTTCGTTATCTTTTAGCTGATAAAGTGACACAAATTGTCGGCGTGTATAACATACCGCCTTCTTTTTTTAATTCTATATATCGATTCGAGTATTCCCTTTATTTAGGCGAAAGAGCAAATCTGGCGTATCATGTGATTAAACCTGAGACGTATGAAATTGAGTTTTCCTAGCTCCGATATCCGTAATCATAGCATCTTCATTTATACATGGGATTTATCGACAGGTCTGAAAAGTATTAGGAGCCACTTTTCTACTTTGGCCTAAAATCTCAGCCGACAAAATAAGAAGTACTATGATGGTTCTCTTCATCGATGGAAGCGTCTAGTCCAGCCATTGATTTAAAGTTAACAATTTGAACATTTATACAGATACTAGAAAGGATTATTCACTATTACGTTGAAAAGCATTTTCTCTCGGCCTGGTCCTAACACTAAGCGAACTACAATTTTGCCTAAACACATGCAGTTCTATTTCTACTCGCGAGAAGGATTTTTGTCCTGCGCCGCATCGCATTTTCGTTTCCCTTCTTCTTCCTCTCACTGAGTGTCCTGTATTGGGCGATCATCTACACTCACGGCTCATCTTTGGTTTCGATCTCTCGCAACGGACGAAACCCACCCAGGAAAGCTCATATGAACTGACGTTTATCATTCTGGAGATTATATCATTGGGGACAGGATTAATTAGAGAAAGACGAAACATAGAATTTTATAAAGAATCTGGCTTGCAGTGGAATACGATACGAAAAGGAAGGACCGCTATCTTGCCAGCCTTCAGACGTACTATAGTTTTAGCCTATTGAGGCGCAAGTAAGGACTGCGATACCTTTAATAGACCAATAAGCATGTTAAAGTTTTAGAAATGTAGAAAAAAGAACGTAATTGAGGCGAGATCGAAGAGCCTTTCGGTACAATGGGCCTAGATAACGCATTGGTCTTATTTAAAGGAATTTAAAGGAATCACTTGCTATCCAAGTAGAGTAATGTGCTTAGAGCGAATGTCACTGGATACAAGCCTTACCCGCTCCATTTTTTGTTTCTGTAATAAGTATTTATTATTTAATTATTAGTAAATTAGGTGAGGCACAAAATGAGACTATCATCTTAAATTAGCAGCAATCCGGTTTCACTCAGCGATTGAGTACGTACCTGTATTCACCTCTGAAGAATAATATCTTTATTCTATTTTAGAAATAAAATAAAGAACGAATATGTTACCGTTACTTGCGAGTTCTACGACATATTTTTTCAGGTGTCAGCACCAAATGACCACGCATTTAAGACGGGCCGCGCCCTCGATGGAGTGCTTCAATATCGTGATTATACAGAAAGGTGATTTATACGTGCAAGTACACTGTACATAAATATATCTAGATGACTGAATAATATTCTAAAAATAAATCGCTATAGTTTGGGTAACTATGAGTTAAAAAAAAAACTCGAAATTCCACTCTTTTGAAACTCAATATAGTATCGATCTTATTACGTGATAGTCATACACTTACTGGTATGCACATACGTGGTATCCGTCACGGCTAGTAATTTGCATCAGTAACAATAAAAATAAAAAAAAAAAACTTACTATAGTAACTTTGCAATGTTTAGTAATACTTCGAATACTGTAAAGTGCTTCATTTAAGGACCAGTTAATTAGAAATGCGTAGTATAGGCCTTGAACAATGACGTTGCTTGCTTCTTTACTTTCGTACGCAGGACAAAAAGGAGCGACAAGCACTATTTATGATTTGAATAGATCCAACCAATTGAGTAGCGATGACCAAGCACATTGGTTTCGCATTCAGAAAACGTATCTCATTATACCTGATAATGACCTCTATGTCAACCGCCTGATTACCCAGGTATCAACCTGTATCATTCACGAAATTGGATAGCGCTAGCGGCACATTCGGCCAGTTCAAACGTATGGCGCGAACCTGCAACGACAATAATATTCGGGTGTACGTGGACGTTGTATTGGGTAAGTTACTTCATGGACCCGAATGAACTTATCCGGGACAAATATAAAATAAATCGTAACCATCGGTGCATGAAACAGCATGCGTGAAACTGTGACAAGCTGCAAGGAAAAATGGTTTTCAACACACCTTGTAACGACTTTCCGTCACGTGCAACAGACCACAATCACACGGGTGCTCTTATCTTGATTGTTAATGGCTACTATTTACTGACAAATAATTATCTAAGTGCTTATGTGTATGCGTTTGCGCGGTGCTCAGCTCTGTTCGGAGTGCCAACGTCTTCCACGCAACAGGCTTTAGTTCTATACGATAAAAGACAACATTCGAGAGAAAACTAACGACCATAATAATTGTTTCAATATACCAGCAGCATATTTTTTCGGGCCATGTTTAAAAGTTGGATAACTGAAGTAGGGAGAAATCGACCTTTGCCTGCCGCCTATACGTGTTTTATAGGCGACTCAACGACTAGCTTTGTGCGATCATAGAATTAGACGTTGGAGAACGTGCGAACATTTCGATCGGACTGAAGACTAGCCAAATTTAATCGAAAGCGTAATGATATACTCCTAGCAAAGTAGATCTGTACGATCGCGAGATGATCGTTGAGAGCCTCAGACGGCAAAGTATATATAGTCGTCTTGCTTAGGCTTGCGACGATGAAAACAGTAGAACAGACCTACGCCGTTGAGCTGAAAGCATTAATACCGTATTGAGAATAGGTTATGTCCTTTCCTCTTCTTCTTCTTCTTGTTCTTCTTCATTCTTTAATGTTCATAGGATCTCGAGTCATCCGAGGCAAAAGGCATGGAGTTGACAAAAAAAAGTGACAACATCTGGTGAAAAGCAGAAAAAGATGATGTATATTTAATTTATGCAAACCTTTGGTAGCGTTAGCTGTCCGTTTTCGAATGCAACCCCAACGTGTTGACACTGTATATTCCCAATAACCTCACACGTGATTTTACTTTGTGTCATTATGAAATTCAGTACTGCTGTAGCTCCCAGATCCATCTCGTGCAACCTATATGGAAGCAAAAATACTAATAGTGCTCTAAAGTCCCATAAAAAAATAGCGTAATCCAGCTTATTTTTGCTGTTTTAAAGGTCACACGACGTCTAACGTTTCTCGGGAAAGTTACGCGCACACAGCTTTTGATGGAAAGAACCTACACTTTAAAGACTTCAAAGCGGGCGACTTTATTCCCTCAGGGCGATGCCCCACGCCGTCTGGAAATGTCGAGGATTACAGGTACGATATCCGAGCACCGTCCAGACCCTGCGGAGCAAAAAGCGTTTTTCGTTCGGGAGTAAAGAGCATTTTTAATGCTCTCTAAAATTAAATGCAATGAAAAAGAAATTAATTGCAATTTTTGCCTATTAGTATAATAATAATTATTATTATGTTTAAGTATATGTCTCGGTGATATTCATTGCTGAGTTTAATAGGAGGTTCGTTGTATAGAATCCATTTATGGTACGGCTGAGTCTTATCTAGCGATCCTCTGGTGATCTCTGTTAGCTTGTTGCTGGTTTCGATTAAATAAATCTGCTCACTATCTTTTAAGACGCTTTCCGAAAGTGCTTTCGAACACAACATCTTTTACTGATATGATAGAACATTCCTGTAGACTATCTATTAATAGTATTTGTCTGAAGTTTTACCCTATTTCCTGTAGTTGTATAGTGATTTGGCTTCCGGTCTCAATTGTAGCGATCAGACGCAGCTTCTCTGGTGTCGTGAGCGCGGATGGCTCCGCCTAGACCTAGGCTCTGATAACGTGCAAAACGTACTCGGGGCCTATTTGCAACGTCTTCAGTTAGCGGGTGTAACAGGATTCAGAGTCGCGTACGCTGACAGACTTGACGTCTACGATCTTGAGGTAAGTGAGCTGGAATCACACAGAACACGCGGTTCGAAATAGGCATAATAGTTGTAATGAGTTATCTGTTCTCGCTCATTAAACAAGTGCGAGTTGCTGAAATAGAAAAGCTTCATTTCTTTCGAAGTATAGCGGCTGAGTAACTGTGCCGTGAAAGAAGCAAGGTTGTCTATCATCGCTTAGGCTCTTACCGCATTCTCAAAACGTTCTACTTACTAGGTGGCTTAATCAACGTTGCGACCAACTAATACACTAAGAGGGATTAAGAACGGAATTTCGAAGCCGCAGAAAGCTCGATACTGTTTCTAAGCAACAAAACACATCATATATTGTAGGGAATGTATGCCCAACTCTTGCTATGTTGTCCTGGACTACCCTCGAAGTTTCACTGATACGCACTAAAGGCCAAAATTGCCTGCACTTTGTAAAAACCGTCCCTCAGACACAACTGAAAAACGAATACGAGCAGTTAGTTATTGCTACTGAAAAACACCCCAGTGTGCGTCGCCAGCGCTCTTAGTCTGTTGCGGAACATTTGTTGACGATTAGTGTTAGAAAAGACGGTCTAATAAGAAGCAATAGCC
Organism: Varroa jacobsoni; assembly: GCF_002532875.2. Lineage (NCBI taxonomy): Eukaryota > Metazoa > Arthropoda > Arachnida > Mesostigmata > Varroidae > Varroa > Varroa jacobsoni. The sequence continues at coordinate 172,769 of NW_019213802.1, read as the reverse complement.
GCAAATACAGGAGAGGAATTGAAAGACTTAATATACTGTATTTTTGTTGGGCCCTCACTCGAAAAATATCACATATTAGATATCACTATTGAGGTTTCAAAGTCTGACCATAACCATGTGCGTCGTGCAGACACTGATCAGTTCTTTTAAGATCGTCTTAATCTCAACAAACCCCGGTTATGCAGTGATGCATGGTTAATGTTTGCGAGCAATAAACGGGGCTATAAAGCCCCATCTCCCGCGCGCGCATGGCCTTATGGTGACATGTAATTAAATAGAGTAGAAAACGCTGCTGAAGTAGAGAGTAACATAAGAAAGAGAAAAATCAGAAGCACAGATACGACGGCGACGAGCTCCGATGATTTTCAGTATCGCCAAACCAGGCTGTAATGAAACATTAATGATTTTTGAATACGCAAATTACGTTGTACGCGTCTTATACGCGTACGTATCCATCTAAAGTCAGGGTCTGATAGTCGGGCGTATTTTCACTAGATAAATATTGATATTAAGCCTTGTAACAGAGTCACTTTACATTACGAAGTCGATAAGAATTGATTGCAGTCTAGACTGTTTCTTCACGCACTTGTTACTTACACAGAGATAATGGGCATACTTCACTTCATGAACTCGCAGAGGCAGGTGTTGTTTGTTAACGGCTCAAGGGACGAATTCTATTTACGAATGAGTTTCTTTTTTTAACAATTGAGATATCTCGAGAAGCTCGAGGTCGACTCTGCTCCCGCTCGTGATATGGCTAGTGCCACAGATAGCCCGAGTAATATAAATAATTTATAGCTTCTAAGAGTACTCAGTTCACGTTGTCAAAGCTTTGAGCTACAGAATTCGAGAATACGTTTATTGTATCCTGCTAGCAACATTGTAAACCAGAACGATCACTGGACCGGTTTGGTAAGCATCAAGTGGAAACAGGTTTTGCCTCGAGTAATCCTAGTATACAGTGAACTTCTCCGTTCCGGTAGGGATAACCAAGACAACCTATCTAAAATAACGTGTAGAAGTCGGATAGCTGTTGAAACAATCAGAGACAAAAGACTAGCTTCATTTTTATCTAATTTGGTTAACACCGTTCATCTTTGACAATGTATTTCAGCGAGTCCTGGACAGACTTCTCCCGTCAACAACGATCCATAATCCTCAGCCGTTAACTCCATTTATAATTATTGACGCTCCTTTGGCGTCACAGGATCGACTGCAGAGTCTATCTTCGCTTGGAGCGCTTGTTAACTCCACTCTTGCAAAAAGCATTGAGCGTATCCTACGTAGACGCGATACCTGGCGGACATTCAGTGATGACGTGCAGTTATGGAAACCTTTGCCAGATAAGGTTAGGGCTATAAGGAAAATATCATCCTCATTATAGGTGCAAACCTAACTGATTACGTTTACTTATATTGAATATTTTGAAAATTTCACTTTAGCCCGTTGACAGATGAGAGTTGCAGATTATGAGTTCAGGTTCGATATATTTTTTAAATTAAAAAAAGTACATACCATTTAGCATTTGCTTGACATGTTGGCAGCATATGATCGTAGTCACACTGTAAGGTTCGCTGTCTGTACTAAGATCAGAACAAACTTCTCGAGTTTTGTTACGAGAACTTGTTACGATGCGCGTAAACTTTTTTATCACTTAATAGCATTTGCGCGTTTTTTGTTCATTAGTTACTAGAAAGAGGGCGCATCTTCTGAACTTATACACACGGTGTTCCCTTTCGAAAGGTCTGATAGTGTCTATCGGCGCAGTGCAGGCGCCTTTTACCTATGTCCGATTAAAAAAGGTTTTAGTGTTCGTAAATTGAACGGTAGTTATAGCTAGCAATTACATACCCCTATTTTGGATAATTCTTGGATTAGAGTTACAAACTAGCTTGGGTGAATAAAATGGTTTTTCCATAATAGGAAACCGAAAATGCTGACATGCCCCGCTTAACATTCATCGATTACTTGTGAAGCCGAGCGATAGTGCTTACGCCTGTCAAGTCGGCATTGTATCTGGATAGATCATTAGAAACATTTCTGTGTGGTATGAGCGGACAAAGCTAGATGGACGTGCCAAGCATTTAAGTGATTCGATGTCGCAAATAAGGTCATTTCATAAATAAGTTCAACGGTTGCGAACGCTGCAGATTGTAAGTTGGAAGAGCACGAAGACCCGGCTATTTTCATTGACTTGATGAGCATTCGGTACATCTATAAAATGCGTTAGACTTCTATGAGAGCTGGTTGTTCTTAATATCATCCTTTTACCCGTTTGCCCCATAGGTGTTTGCCCTTCCGCGCCACACACGAGCCCTTGCTCGGGAGGATCTCACAGAGAACTTTTGGCAAAGAGTAGCCATACATATGGTAACAATGTTCCTGCCACGAGGCATTCCTGTTATCTACTCAGGTATACATAGAAAGCTGTTAAACATCAAATGAGGACATATAATTCCATAATCCCTAGGATGCATAATCAATATAGACGAAATGAAGATCGTTCAAAAACCTATTGTATACATAGAAAATAGTTTTATCATTGAATGCTCTGATCGTGTTGGTTAGGAGGTACTCATTTCCCGTAGCATGGAAAGAGAAAAATTATGAAACTCCATGAGTTTTTAGATTTTCCTATATCAGTGGCGTTATCACGAAAACGTCAGATTTGGATGAACTGGAAACTCTGGTTCCGTGGAGGTCGTACGCTGAGTGTTATTCCTACTTGTCTTCTAGGATGATTGATAGATATATGATCTCCGAATATGCAGCGGAAATTTGATGAATCCTGTGGTCCTTTTTTAAGGGCTTAGATGTCTAACATCCTTTGTTGAAAGCCTTGCACTGTTTTCGCTAAAAGAGATAGCACGTTCATATCTATTATCCTGTTCTTTGAGCGCATCTAACATAATTGCAACCTCATACTGCTGGGACGCTTCTATCCGAATACATTTTTCATCACATGCAATTCATCCAGCTCACAACGTATTTTGCTACCGAGTGTTTACAAATTGCAATTGTTCTATCTACCAGTTAACCAATTAAAACCCTATCTTCATACTTTAAGATCTTCAAATTCTCCAAATGGATTTGCTGTCCGCGTCAATCTTGCTGACGACCCCTGAGAACTGGAATACCTATAAGATATGCTTCATTGCTGGAATCTTCCGTACGCTTCCCGCCTCTTGCCCTTTGTATACAGGACCCTGTTCCAACTAGCGCGGCGTAATCTTACGCTACCGCCGTCGCACACAGAAGCATGTGATTTTCAGTTTGACGTTTACGATTTAAACAAGAACCTGTCCTTGCGCCTCCCCAGTTGTACGAAGGTAATCACCGCCAACGTTATCATTTTCATCGTTGTTCCCATCATTATCGTGAATATTTCGTCATTCACATCGTTCTGCGACGCCGTCTTCATCAAAACCTCATACTCCGTACGCATGCTTCCACACCTAAATGCCATTCATCGTGACAGGCGACAGCGGGTATGGGTGGTCGCGCGCCTTTACCTCTTTCCGGTTTTCGCCGTCGCTTCTTCCAGGAACGGCATGTTGCCCGATTCGCCGCTTCTGCTCTGCTTAGTACTCGTTTCTCCTTTTTGATCAACGAAAGCTGAAGGCGACGCCGCCAATCCAGCATTCACAGTCTGCCTCATATGTATGCTCGACCCGTTCGTAATCGTCGTATTGTCCTGGTTGCTTGTTAGCAGTTGGCGAGGTAGCTCCCATCCAGCCGCTTGTCAGGCTGCTTCTAGGACAGCTTTTGTTGGAGGTCTGTCTTAGGTAGCCATGTTGATGCCTGCCACGTTTCGCCGTGTTCGCCTACGTTGCGGATGCAGCAGACGACATAGGTGCTGGCAGCCAATCATTTTGAGACTGTGGAGAAGGTCCAGACGATGACCAACCGACAGATAAAATGATGGTCAAAAAAATGTTGCTAAATTTTAGAACGCAGGAAATACACGTATTGTCGAACACGATATCGTTTAACTTAGAATACAACGTTGTCGAAATGGGAAAGGCAGCACTGTTGTAAGGAAAACGTTTGCTATCTCAAACAGGTTACTCACATTTAAGAGCTATATTGACGCTTATCGGTTAAACCTGTAACCTAAATTCGAAAAATAGAAAGTGATCAAGGTCCAAGGGCAATTTATCGCTATGTTCCTCACAAAAATGCATTGTTTGTATGCTTGGCTGCAAACACACCAACTTATGTCACTTACTGCTGAAGTGCTTAACTCGACTTAGGTGATTGCAATGTATTCTAGAGCTCCGTACCCTGTAGAAAACGTTTCAAGTTGATTTTTGAGAAGCTTTAAAAAAAGCGGTGCTGTTCTATTGTGCTAAGTTTGTTCTTCGACTTAGCAGTGATGCATCAGCGAAGAATTTACAAGAGCTGTGCCACGCTAGGGGTTGCAACTCAATATTTTCCCCCAACGCCTTCATCCTCCAGGACATCGAAGTTTCATATTTGTATTTTTTCATCGGTATCACTACTAAGTGGTTGAAGTATATCAGCTACAGGACGGTACGGAAAGAACGACATCAGTCCGTTGCCTTCCGGCAAATGGGGTTTTTTCGCTCATATCCTGGTCGGCAATAACTTCCTATCTCCTTCTGCCGCCATCTAATACATCCTAATGTAGATTTAAGTTAAAATACCAACCTACTAATTGAAATTTAGTTAGTTTGTCTTAATTCAGTTAATCAGACAGCTGCATGCATAAGCGGTACGCTAAAAAAACCAAGCAACTTACAAATTGTTTGTTCGCCAATGCAATGCATCGCATCTTGCCTCTCTTGTAACGATCACTGTTCAAATCCGATTCGAACTCGGAGCACCAAAGCTACACCATTGCAGATACGTATACGTAAGCGAAAAAAGCTTATATACGAAGAAGCAAAGAAAGCTCTGTACTTTCTGTTGCATTCGTTGGTCTAGTTTTAAAAATACTAGCCCTGCTAAAGAAATACTACTAAAAAATAAACGGTTCCCTCTTAACTAACAATGTCTAACACTTTTGTTCACACATCAAAGGATGGGCACTTGAAAAACCCCCCGCGCTGGGAATTAATCCTGCAGAACTGGGCCCTCCATCGTCAACTGATTTTGATACGCTGCCTGTCGTTTCGAAAAAGGTGCGTTTTGATTAACAGAGATATTCTGATTTATTTGAATTGAATAAGATGTGAGCAAGTCAAAATTAATCTAAATGCATATACAGCCTATATATATATATAAATAAGCTCCATTAAAGTTATTATTAATTATATATTAGTTGTAATTAAATAAAAAGTGTGCCCACAAATAAAATTGTAATCCGAACAGAGTCGGAACTACATAACAAATCATCAGGTCAATTTTTACTTGTATAACTAAACGAACTCTCTTCGTACATACAGGGTTCGTATGAAAGGGTCTAGGTTGTTGCTGAAATTTGTATAGTTTCTCGTCGTAGGGTACATTTCTAAGTCTTTATTTCATAGCACAATGGTAATGATAATATTATTAATAATAAAATAGGCATATCTGTGTATGAAATATACTCTTAGGATGGATCGTGTTCCGGTGGGTGGGAGTGCATACATCGTTTAGGGGCGCTATCCAGAATTCCTCAATGGCGAAACGTGGCCGGGACAAGTTCTGCCATGAACGTATGAAACTTTTCTTGCTGCTGGTATTGTTTTCTATTGATATTATTTAGACGTTATCGTGAGTTGTTTTTACACATTGATATACTAACGTCTTTGAAGAAAAATATATTGGATACTTATTTATTTCTTTTCTGGTTTTGCTGTCCAATCGATATCTAGCAGTAACTTTTACATCCCTCCGAGCTGGTTTGTGCATTTTCTCAATTGTCTCGTGCAAATTTCAATGAACGCAACGCTAATGAGCCTTGAATTACGGCACAGCTCTTCTGTGGATCTCATCAGATGTAGCTGTTTTGCCTTCAATGCAGACACCGTATTGTACCCCCTAGACGAAGGCGTTACCGCGACTTCCTTTAGCGACATGAGTAAACTAGGGCGAAAATCTTGTAAGACGCAAGGATAGGAATTATTTGTTGCCACAGACATAATCACGAGCATATTTAACACGTCACGACTTCCTCGTAGGTGTACACGTGCACACATTTAATATACGAGTACCCACGTTTGTGTATGAACAAAAAGGCAGATGTTCCCGAGCTCTTCTATCGGCCATCGACATCTAAGAAACAAACCATTGGCATAGCATAATAAGCATTATTTTATGTATAAACGCTTGAAGGCATTTTACCATTGGCAATCTTTTACACGCAGGAAACTAAGGGCTACAGTCAATGAAATAACAATGCTAAAAAAGTACGATAGTGTCGTAATAGTCAATCTTCTCTTTTAGCTGCTTCATATTCTGCTAATATGCTGTCAACGATACAATGTTGTCTGTCTGATGGGGGGTTGGTAATACTGCATTAGCTCTGGCGTGGATGGAATTAGGATGTCGCAACGGAAAGCTATTTCGATTTTGTTGACGTCATAGTCGCCTAATTATATGTTGATCGACATCAGTCGTCACTATCAATCTGGAGTATTACGTGAAGCTGACTGTTTCAATATAACATTAACTAGCCAGTGCAATTAATTTCCTTAACCTGACATAATCCTGTAGAAATAATAGAAGAACTTTCGAAACCGGCTTGACACCAGCAATTATCCTCTTTCATTTATTCCGCTATGTTTTTGTAGCTATTTCATCGGTCTGCATTAGTATACCTGCCAGGGAGCTCGATCGATTTGTCTTGGTCATTACGATATGTGGGCTTTTGATACAATTCCTCAAGATGATTTTGGGGCGTCTGTAGCGTTGGGTGATTGGCTCTGTTTCTGGGATGCACACAAATAGAGCCGGCCATGAATTGACATCTGAGAAACGGAAGTGACTTCAATTAGTCTTCAGCTGACTTTTAATATGCGTTGCGGTCGAAAAGGTCGGCTGACTTATTAATGCTGAACGTTGCCAAGGGTTGAAATAGTTTTTCATTTATTTACACGAAATATTCACACCAAATAAAGGTAGGTTCTAGTACCGAAACACTTTTAAGGCTTAAGATTTTTTTCTTTTTTTTTTTCCATAATAGGTAGTTGCTCTAAACGAAGATATAAAGAAACACTTCACGACAATTTCATGTTTTGGTTGATGTATTGACGTTACCGAACTCAATATTTTTCATCTTTCGTTATGTTATTTTAGTCGTTTTTGGATTAAAAAAAATCCACTCTTCATTTGCCGGTATAATTTTTTGATTAACATTAATTTGAAAAAAATACTCAGAATCCCACCGTTACATACAAAGACCAATTGCGACCACTAGGGTTTTACAATATTTACTTAACTATTTTTGTCAGTATCGATATACATTTATTACATTTTTATTTAGTTTGAACTCCCTCTTATATATCAAATGTTATATAAATCAAAAATTAAAGAATAGGTTTACGAACATGTGCTACAGTTTGACTTAATTCATCAATAACTTTTGACTGGTACCAAAATACACTCCTCCCTATAAACCTATATATATATACATATGAAAAAAAAAAAAAAAAAAGAAAAAAAAACCTTCAAACGAAGAAGCTATCGCATTCGATTAATTGCCAGTTTTTGTGTCCAAATATCCATTTCCGTATCTATCGGTTAATGTGAAAGACTGACATCAACAAAGCTACCTAACAAAGAAAATTTTTTTCCATCTACTAATGTGTCTTTTTCAGAAAATGTGGAAGATAATATATAAAAAATTAAAAGTTAGCCACATCAGCTGTCACAACCTTCCAATGGATACCAATCAGAGATCTGCTTAATACTCAGAATCGCCTTAAAACGCATTTTCACGTTACTGTCACGTTCGCTCGCAGGGATACGGTCATAGTCATTAGGTCCCACACTATGTTGTATCGTCGATAACGAATAGCAGCGCTTTGATAGTTGATGTCAAATATTGTTTTCGGTAGCGATGTTGGCTGTATGACTGATCGTTGAATCTTCATGGACGTCTAACTTGTTATCGTTCCGTAATACTGCCATGACGTCCTTCCCGCCACGGCCTATCGCATTTGCCGCCAATTTGCTCATACAAAGATTGTATCATGAACAGATTGCAGCCTAGAAAACTTCTGATTAGTTTGCTAGAACCGCAACCTTATAATAGAGTTCCGTAGGAAGACAACTGAATGAACGGATAAAATGTACGCGCCGAGAAGTTCTCGTCTTCATCGAGCGAATTGTTTTTATCTTACTGATAACACCAATAGTTTGAGTCAGAATGAACGCATGGCTATTTTGATATTAATGTCTAGTAGTAAAAAGTATATTGCATCAGTGCAATATTTTGAACATTGACATAAGACGAATTTTACTAGAACCGTGGTAATCAGGATCAATACAATACCCTATTGTGGCTGTCGGGTCAACCGCGCGCCTCAGAGCTTCCGTGCTCGCGCGATACTTAGAGAGGCTCCAGGCACGGAAGATCTAACGCTCTTCAGGGCGAAGGTCGAGGAAAAAAAATAAAGATATAATGCACCAATCTAAGGAAGTCATAAGAACTTCGGCGTTGCTTCCTAACAGGGAGCTAGTGAAGGGTTCTTGTGTTTACTTGTAAGTAGAGAGACGCAACAGTACCGCCTCCATGTATTGTTGAATGCGCAAGATTTGTAAGATGTTGAGCTAGTCTGTACATCCCAGCTTATAGAAAGCTGGCGGCGTTTCGAAGATGCTCCGTAACTTCTAGGAAGTTGAACTATATAAATAGAACTGTACCTGAATAATGGAGCTTTCTGGAAATCGTAGGTTTAATACAACGGAAGTGCAATCAAATATTATATTAATAATCTGCAAAGTGCATTTATGTTAGATAAGGAATGTTCATCCTACACCTAACAATATTGCCTTGGACCAATCATTGTCGCAGTGAGTGCATCCAGCGAAGCCAATACAACTTTCTTGAAATGTAATTAATTTTTCTCACTTCGGCCATATTAGTATTTATAGATATGCCTGCTTCGTCCAGATCGTCTGCTAGGGATAACATCGGTACGTCTAGCGGAGTTCTTTCACGATTGTGGTACTTACTTCGTATTATTTTGTTTCGTCAAGCTCGAAAACGTTCGCTAAGTTTTTGATGCAAACGCTCTGTGAACGTTATCGTTACAATAGGAAGTTGCTGAACTAAGATTCTGTGTATAGCTCAAGAGCATGGCATCAAATTCACGTACTACGAAGCCTGCAGAAGCATTGCCTTCGAAATCTGTAGGACCATTGTCGCTTCCAAAGAAAATAGATCTTTGTCTTCTTGAGGAAGATGATGAATTTGAGGAGTTTCCAGCGGAAGAGTGCGCCGCTAAAATTGATGAGCCTATGAGAAAGGCCAATTTGTGGGACGACAATTGGGATGATGATAACATCGAGTCTGATTTTTGTCAACAATTAAAAAACGAACAGAATGATATTCCATATGCCAAGGAATTAGACAAAAATGCCACTGTAGTAGCCTAAACAAACGTTTCACGGGCTTGGTCTGGGAGACTGCAAGAAAAGGAAAGGACTTCCCCAAGTCGATGTAGGCAATCATATAGGAGAATCCTTTGATCGGCTGAAGCAATAATTAATAGCAAAGAATAAATTTATATGTGTGAGCTGTATATTTATGTGTGGTGGAAAGTCAGTAACTGTTTATTTAATCGACCTATTAGAAAAATGAAACTTCGTGTTACAATGCGTCGTGCGAAACGGGGTAACAGTAGTGTGCACTCTCTTCTAGACGCTTCATATGGCCCGTATTGATGATGGCCCTTTTCATGGGCCTCTTAGACCTGTAATTGAACTAGGGATATAGAGTTGCTGACGTAGTTCGATATGTTTCATATGTTATTGAACCTTTACCTTCAGATGTCAACTGGTTTCATCGAAAGGCCAGATGAAGAACTTGAGACCTTACGAAAAAACGTTCGGCCATACAAAAGAGCATGGAAAATTTATGTTCAAAGCGTTTGTAGATAGCCAGAAAACGTTCATGAGATGTTTGCTCTATTTACGCGTATCGACTAAAAAATGACACGGTCGGGGCATTTAGCGTGATCATATTTTGCCGCTTGCCTAAAGCTCGATCAAAAAAAAATTAAATACAGCTCTTGATTAAATTGTACATTTGCGAATAGGTAACGATGCGAAGTTGTGTGCAATTTTGCAATATTTGGGACTAACATATTACTAAGATAAAAAACCTAGGAAATTTCGAAGTCGATTTCGTAAACCGTTGGCAGCAATAGTGTTGCAAACGTAACAACACGCTATAACGTGAGAATTGATTTAGTGTGTTAATAAGTTCATTGCTGTCTAGGCTGTTCGTGACTCATGAGGCTTCGAATACTACAGGGCAATTCCGTTCCATTGGTTTTAGTAGTCGACCGTCGCCCGTTCGTTCTTCGGTATGACAATTCTATGAAACATTAAAATCTCTCATTCAAATCATCCAATCCATCTTCAAACTAATCGATACTGCGGCCATATATTGAATTCGAACGCTTTCTTGTGCTGCTGTGTGCCAATGAGCTGCATCAGGTCTTTCTATACACGCATACGTTAGTCTCTCGATAACGTCTGTATTTGATTTGTTCCTTGTCTCCTCTTATCTTTGCCATATTCTTATCGTTTGTACTTTAGCACATGTAAACGGTACCGCCCAGTATATACAACTGTTTAATACACAATCGCACAGAAAGCGCGATATTTTTGTTTCAGGTTCGGCTGGACGACGATGATACGATAATATCGTTTGCGAGAAAAGGAAGATCATTTGTAGCATTAGCCACTGGCGAGAAGGCTGCCCGAGGGGACTTTAATACCACCCTACGAGGTATGTTAGAAAGGGCCACCTCAGTGCTTTCATTCAGCACACGTCGATTTCTGTTTGTAAATTATAGATTGCTTTGTGTAAATGTATATAGAGCTCATCTTATGAGGAATAGAGCACTTGGTAGAGAGATCTAGCAAGCTGAATGATTGAGCTTTTCCTAAACTTTGCTATTGTTATGAGACTCTAAAGTGCAGAATCAGCATATCACCCTTATAACACCACTTTTTTTCTAATAACGTTGTCAAAGCATGATCTATTTGTTTGTAACTTCCACACTTATACGGTTAAGCTTCGCAATCCTGCTGTCTAACAGTCATACATCATTAAGCGAGGATATAACGCGACGCCTTGTCAATCGCGGTACACAAACATGTGGATTGCCCAGGACAATTTACACAAACAACGACCATGCCACAGCTACCGGACGCGGTCCACGTGCGTATAAGCTGCACTACAAAAGCGTACAAGAGCGAAGAAGTGGGCTCAGAGAGCGATTGGCCGAGCGACACTAGCGTTAGAAGGGAGGGGGGGGGGGGCGACTTGGGTGCCAAAAGGGACGTGCAATGCACGGCATGCACGATTGACTAAGCACACTTGCCCGTCCCCTTCTAGGACGACGAAGCCGCCTTAATTGAGAGTTGGTCCTGTACATGCAAAGATTTCTCGATTGCGTGCAGTCGGCCGAGGGCAAGCGTGACTAATCTGTCAGCCATCAGAAGGGGACCAATGACCACTCAGCTAGGAACGCACAAGGCTTCCAAAGAAGCATCGCTGAAGTCAGTATCCCACATCGCACGTTATTGCTGCTATGGACAGGTGTGGATGAAACAGACGGTCAAGATATTTAGAGAACGGTGGGCATCACTGGTTCCTGAATTCGTGGAAAATTATTTTTAGAATGAGAGCAAGCATTTGAAATCCTCAGGAAAAATTAAAGACGGTTACAATTTCGGGTCAGGATTATTCAATGACCGATGGTTGTGAGCCGTTAAGTCTGACACTCAGCTTAGAAAAGAGTAAGGATAACCGTCTGATTGGCCGACCCCTTACGTCGACCACGTATGAACTCGAGAGATGTCGGTTTATCTCAAGCCAGTAAGAGAAGGAGCCCAAGTACCCTCCCCGGAAGCTGGAACGCACAGCTGATGTCTGGTCTATTGATTGCTATGATTTTTTACGGCCTAAAAAGCTGCTTTGTATATAAACACGAGTACGAAAGCGCTCGGGCTGAACAAACTTCTCCCGGGCTGTATGGAAATGTGGCGAATAGAAAAAAACAGGAAAGATATAAGGTTTGGCAGGTCACTTATTTGACCTACAGATAAACTCAGGTATGCCCGAAAGGATTTAGCGGGTCCGACTGGTCTTCTGCTGCTTGCAGATATTCTCCTAAATACGTTACATTGAAATTAGCGTCTGTGCAGCTCAGCTATGAGCTGCCGGAGTATAATTCAATAGTTCGATTATCGAGGGCTTTGAGATGTCCAATAGTAAAACTATTGGAAACCACCAAGGGCTCCCTAAGAGATCCACATTTAGTAGATAGATAACTTGCTGATACACCAAGGTTAATATAACGTTAACACAAGTTACCTAGATGCAAGATAAGGTAAGTCATCCATTTTGCGGAGCAGATTATCTTGGATACATGAATATGACATTTGAAATCAATGAGCGAACAGCATAAATAATATTGTCTATTGAGGCGTAGATTACAGGCCTTGGATCAATTTCGTAGCGATGTTAAAGTTGAATATAATTAACTAAGTAAAAAGATTATATGTAGCCGTTAAGCATCACCTACTTTGAGCAGTCTGTTGGATATAGATAATAAATGGCACAACAATGGCGCCCGTTGACAGTTCAGCGATAACTTCGATCAGGCTAGCTGGCTAACATTACAATTGATATATTTTAGAAGGCTTCTACTGCGATATCATATCCGGCGAGCGATTTTTCGAGACGACCTGTACTGGTGATACGTACCGCGTCTATGACAATCACTTTGTGAATATTCTCGGTGAATCCCGCATCCATCGCTCACGGAGGCTACCTATTATGGCATTCCATGAAGAGGTAATTCAATGGCGATTGATCATTCTTTGGTCGACATGCCCTGCAAAGTTCATGGTTTCAGGACGGTTCCTGTACGATAGAGATGGCAGTATCGCGTTATTCTCAGTCATCTGTGCTACGTTAAATCAATGCACCCAATACTTGGAGCTAGGTCAGACTTTTACGAGGTTTCCTGTACAAACCCAGCGTGTAATTCGAATTCGTTGAACTATTGAGAGAATTCGATAGTGATTCCGGTCTAGTTAGCGTAAACAGTTAATTTAGTATAAACCAATCGCTTAATTATATATTTAGTTATTCTGCTTACATGACACACCAACGAGCCGTTCTGGTGAGCATTGGTTAATTAGTAGGTTCAATATTGTTTTTGTCATATTATCAACTACGTATGTACCAATATGGAGGAATTGTTGCATACAACATAAAAAAAATTATGTTTAAAGTAAAAATATTGTTATTGACTGGATAGACGCTAGATAACACTTGTGCACGGATGAACCTACAGACGGAAAATTTTCCTAGGCGCTTTAATTAAATGATAGAAGTATTTTCGTATATAATTTTCGTTCCATACTAATATATTTTTCTTCCGATATTCTTCTTTTCCTAATTTGTCTTCCGACAATTCTAAAAGTTTCACCACTAATCGTTTCTGAGCAAAGGTGACCACTCGTTGGTTGTTTCAGCTCGTTTGTACCTCTAATGTCGAACCTTTGAACGTGAACATGAACTCGGGGCATTTTTTTTTTGTTACTTCTCATTCGTTCCTTTTTGTCTAGATTACCAATTCTAAGACACCAGATACGAGCAATACGCGTGCACCCAACTATAAAGTTGTGCGTCCCTTTTTTTTCTGTCTGTCGTGGGCGTAACATAGTTTCCTAACATTGCACCAGCAGGTTCTTCGGCACCGGAACAATCTAGAGCAACTTACTTAAGGGATCAGCCCTCAAAAATGCACCTAGCGGATAAGAAGTGATCAATGAAACATCGTGGAGCTTTGATTTGTTGTCAGTTCGCTGGAGCGCACCTCAGAGACACCAAACGGAACCGTAAAGACACAAGTCTGGTATAGCGATACTCATTCAATGTGTAAATAAAACACAGCCAGAAATGTCAGCCGTACGTACTTTCATCCCACGCGCGCCCATCACGGGCTCTTTGCTGGATATGGAAATAAGATAATAACCGACGTCAGAGCTTTATCTCTGCGGCGTTGGCAATGGTGGGCGGAATTGCGCAAGCGCGATCCCGTAGAACGCCACGAACTCAACAAGCCAACGTGGGAGACAGTGGTAAACAAATGACACGGCAGCGGGACGTAGGAAACCTCCCTAATGGTATTTAAACTGTAAAAAGGTTCTCATAAGGTCAGTCTTCCTAAATTCGACCAAAGCACGCATGTGACGACCTTCCAGTTCTCCGCATAGTAAACGAGGTATTTTTCTTCAAGAGAGACATTTTCCTGAATTGATTACCGACAAGTCGAGGGAAAATGAGATAGACAAAAGTAAAATCATGCCGAGCCTTATTGCATGTAGAGAGGTTTTCCATGGTAAGGATATATAAAACAGTTCTAACGGAACGATATACAAAGTATGTAAATCAATCAGCTTCTAGGCTCCAATTCTAGACTACGTAACATATTTTTATTCAGGTTCAGTTTTTATATATAATTTTAGTATCAGCGGCATGTTTACAGAGTTGTCTTCTACATTTTAATTTTCATTCTGTAAAATAAGATCATCAGTCTCCTGAACGTTGCATCTTTGTTTGTAGTTGCGTGGCGTGAAAGGCAATAGTTACGACCATACGGCGCAGTTAACTCTGACATATCGCCCTTACAAGTTAGTTGTGGGACTTACTGGCGAACTTACCCAAATTTACCTTGGGATACCCCAGCTTCAATTTTTTTAGGTCACTCTCCCAATGCCAGAGGTGAACGATTATAGACTGGAACATCTCTAACCGAATTTCTCACAGTAAACTTCAAACTTGGGACATTTTGTTTGGCCACTGCCATGCGGTAATGGTCATTGCTATGATACTGGCAAGATACTGTGAAGTGGAAAGACCCTGTTACCGTATGCTTAGGATATCCAATCGACAAGCTCTTTCATAATGTTAAAGAGCAAATAATTTAGCAATACATTCAATAAGGAGGTGTCATACAGCCAACAAATGCTTTAATGCCCTGCTGTGTATGGTCGATGGCCTTATAGATACAAATTCCCGCGTGTAATATCCACACAGAGTATAAATAGGGCAAGTGTGTATACAGAATGTTATCAGACTAAATGATTACCTATGCGATTGTCCGGTACGTTTTTTGTTCGTCTGTATGTATGTATGTCTATCAATATACTTCGGTACCAGAGTATCCGATAAGATGAGCACGCAGGATATCGCATAACTCGGGAAGAACTGATCTGGGTTAAGGGCTAAAGATGTATGTGAACTGCTCCACTGTTCAGTGTGATGTAGTTCGCTGAGGCAAGCAGCGGATGACGGATCCCGGAAAAAATTGCCAATTTGTTTACAGATCTGTATTATTCAGTACTATTCGGTTAACGGCACGTTCGCCGCTTTCATATAGTAAGAGTCGTCTACGAATCCTATATAAACCCATACAGGGTGCCAGGTATATAATACATACATTTAACACCCTTCATTTTTTTTGCTGTTACAATTGCAGAGTCGTACGGTCTCAGAGAGCGAAAACCGTCAACATGTAGACGAATTTGAGAACGTCGTTATCGCGTAATGTGGCCCAAGCAAAATTGCTTAGTCGCAGCAGTACCGAACGAAAAGCAAATAAAGCGATATAATATCGAGAGAAAAGGAAAAAAGTGGGCGCAAACACACAGGATACGCTTATAGATTGCTAGCATATGATCGTGTGAACAACTATCTTAAACAATCTTATCGACCATAACATTGAAGTATTACAGATTTATATTATAAAATGGTCACCGAGCAGATCCAGAGCAATTATACGGCTAAATGAGATATCTGTTTTTTTCTTTTCAGGATGTTGATGAATGGGCGTCCTGACAGACTAACGCTCTACTGAGCAAAATACATTGGAAAAACGAACGGTCTAATTTGGCTGAGATCAGTCTTTAATGGATTGCCGTGGACATGGGCTGTTAGTGACGAGGATTCAGCGCGATGGAAGAAGGTGCTCACGCATGAAGCCGCTATATAGAATTACCATGCCCAAAAAGAGGACGGCACACGAGAAACTAGACGCATATGTAGTACATAATTAATGTGAAAATAATCGATGAAGCTGTAAATTAATTTCGTACAAATATACTGGGAGGTTAGTCCTGCACGGTACGGGGAAACCGATCGATACGAGAACGAATACTACAAAATGGTTCATTTGGGTAACCCGTGCAAATATTTATAGTAGCTTGTTGTTCCCCAGCCAGAGTCGTTACGCGTGCCTTACGTTAGGGATATGTGACTTGTCCGAAGACCTATTTTTGTTTCTATTGGAGCATGCAATAGAGGAGGAAGACTTGGCATGGTGGTGGACTGTATGGCCTTACGTATCCTCCGTCGGTCGGGACACACATAAAACTCTTGTTGCGTACACCTAATTACAGAGAGACAGGAAAGTGAACTATATTTACCTTTTTGGTGATTTAAACTTCGCGCCAGATAGTGGAGTCTTGCAAAGCCATTCTGCTATTAACTCAACAATGTTAGTGACATCTTGTATAACGCGTCAACACGAACTTTGTGCCTAATATAGTGTTGTTACTTTACTAGTTATGCCATGCCGAAAGGCCGTATCTCGTTAGAATAAGTTCATCAAAATATCTAGTGCAATATGTAAATAGGTCATTGAAATAATTTCAAGTTATAACGTACTTCTTCGCATAGAAACGAAAAACGGCCGACTTACAATACGCATATGCTGTCTTTACTTATCCATTCGTTCCTAAAGAAGTTATAATAAACTCAAATCGCAAACTTAGTGATTGTTTTAGTTAGCTACATGTTTTTAGCTGAAAAACGAACAGGGATGAATTTCGTATGTCTGTGGCTATGAGTCGATCACAACAATTCTCAGGCAGGACAGATTTTCAAAAACAAACCTTATTCTCTCACAGCAAGGACGGATATATAGATAAAGCATGGTGTACATTCCTTAACCACTATCGCTAGATATCTCATATCAGTTGTTCGGATCGCTGTGGAAAACCACTTAGAGGCGAGATTGCAGGCAACGAGGGCTGTCGAAAAGATTGAATCCTTGCAATTGCAAATTCGCTAACGACTATTTCTGAAGATTTATACCACACTCAAGGAGAAACTAGATTTGCTTATACGCAGGTAAATGGGTATGACGCGGCGACCAATGGGCATTCATCTGAGTCTAGCCACGAAAGCCGAGCTCAGGCCAGAGTGAGCTGCAAGAGCCGCATCGGAAATCAACCGTGATGTAGATAGGCCTCAAATCAGGGAGCTAAGTCATGGGCTGTTTACCTCGATAGGGTATTCAGTGGCTTTGTTTGGTCAACCCCTGTGTCCACAAGATACACGGGGAAGCCTTAAATGCACCTAACAGGAAATTACGTCAAGTGATTGACTAAATCGAAGAGAAACGAGAACAAAGCTTTTGATTGTTTTGAAAGAAACTGCAAAAAAAACTGTGGCTAATGTACATGGATCCGTAGAGGATCACTCTTAAGGGGATAACTTCGATCTGAACGCTTGAGGCATACGCAGTTGGTAACAAGGCCAATACTGCACCCTCTTCTTCGATCTGGTGGTATGATGCAGACTCTCTACTTGCCTCATGTACCTCTTCGATAGTGACCAGCATAGATTAGCGGTTTGCGCAAAACAAACATTTGAATGAGATCCGCACGCTCTTAGTAAAAATATCTCCTCTATAATAAAGTAATAATTTTAGTTCATTTGAGTAGGTAAATAAAGAGTTATAGTCAATGTCGACTGGGTAAAAATAGTAACAAAAATGGGACACCGAAACACTTTGCTTACCTGGATTTTAATGAATTAAAGTAAAATTAAGTACCGTCTCTTAGACCGAACTATCCTGCGTGGTGAAAGCTCAAAAAAATGTACCGGGCCAATTAAGAGCTATGGAGTCGCCGGCAAAGTCTAGTGATTTTGCCATCTGATTTCAGTACAACTCTCAACTAGCAGCATCGAAACAGTCCACTATTAGAGCATAACAATCATTCAAATGCGATGATATAACGGTTACGTGCCTGAAATGGAGGGGTATGTCAGATGGCGTAAGCACGATACCGGGCGGGGACCCAAGATTCTGGGTCGCCATTCGTCATATCATGATCTCAGTCTTCAAATGTACAAAACTCAGATATAATCAACTCACTCATGGTAGAATGCAACACGCGGGTGCAAGTTGACCAATGGTCTTTCGAGAGCTAACTTTATTCCTTGTTCGTTCAAAGGAGTCCCTATCGGCGGTAAGTGTTTTTCCCCTTCCTTCATTCGGTGAATCGGGTAAAATCCGCCCATGCTATTTCACTTTATGGCGTCCAAGAAGCCTGTGATATATATGAAATATAGAAAGATATTGAAAGGTGTTGGCCTGCCTAGCGCTTCTAAGGCGTTATAGAGTTACGTAACTTCTGAGACACTTTATAGAGAAGCGTGCAGAAGTGAACCCATCAGCAGCATACAAACCACTGGACCGTGTATGGCTGCATACACAGTCCACTACCATAAGAATCGGAAATTCGACTGAATCCAGATAGCTAGCTCACCGAATTGTAATTCCATATACACCTATCTTAATCTTTGTTCCAGCAGTCGCCTTGTTTGGCCAAAATCAACCAACGAAGAGTCGCCCCGTGTATGTATAACAATTCGAGATAATTTCTGTATGGTACATTAGTTCGAATTTTGTCCTAAAAGCTAGGGCCTACCTTTTGAATTTCTTCCATTTGATCGGCCTCGCTGTAAACGAATCTTGGAGATTTGACGGTGAGACTGTTGTAGGATCAGCACGTTTGAATGAATGTTTGTTATTGTCAGTGACAAGCAAGGAACGGAGCATAATCTGCTAAGATAGTTGATATTACTCAGATCCAAGACCCGACAATTTGATCAATCCACTATGCTATAATAGTGTCGCTACCGATCGTAGCTTTTTTAGGATAAGAACTTTGTCATTTTCGTGCCTTATGTATTGAACACAATAGCTGAATGATTTTCTAGGTTCATGAGAGACGAGCCCCACGAGGGGGTGGCCCATAAGAGCCACATAAACCCCTATAGGAAACACTGACTATCTGAAAGTTACGATGTGTAATTATCACTTCCTCGGAGGAACTAGTCGTTCAGATGAAAATGAGTTGCATAAAATAAGAGTTAGCGAATAACTCATTTTGTTGGATCGCTCTCTTTTGGACTCTTTGTACTTTCTCTTCCCATAAATACAGTATTCCGTTCCGCCCGCTGCGGGGGGCTTTCGGTTAAAATCATAACTGGGTATTCTCAGCAAAAACAGCTACCCATAATTGATAACCAGGAACATTGTTACAGAACTATTATTGCAATTACCATGATTTCCGTGTCGTTTCATAGAGCATCCGCTGCAATAACCACCGCGACAAGACTCCATACGAAAGTAAATGTTCGATGCTATATCCAAAAACAGATGATTCGGATAACTGAAAACGTCGAAAAAAACGCTATTATTAAGCGGCGTCATGAATACGGGATTATCGCTGGTTCCAATTAGACAGCTGCTATGGCGCGTTGTCAGTACGGCAGTCTAAAGTAAGCTGTTTGTTGTTGCAGACTATTTAGAATCGTAACTGGACAAATCAGCTATAAGATGGAAGCGTTTCATGCATCGGCGAACATGTCGTACGCTTACTTGATCACGATTCAGATCTGTCTAGATGATCTTATCTGTCAAACTATACTATTTACTATTATCATTGTTCTAGTCGGCACTCTTTTGACTGTGATGGATGAGCATTTTTCTTAGCGACAAAAAAATAAATTTCTTTGATAGTATTAGCTATCTGGCTTCGTTTCACCAGACCCGTCAGCAAGGTCAACGAAGACACACGGTTGTCAGCGCCGCGATCTCTACTATTGTAAAACTGAACCGTCATGGCAACGAAGACGCAAATGGGCGCCGGCAGCAGGTCTCGTAATATTTTTATAGTACTCAACACGGCTCTAACAATAGAGGGTTGTACTGAAAGAAAAAAGCTTTCATAATTTTACCATAATAAACTCATGCACCGCCGAAACAGTACATCGAACAAAACGGACGTATTTATACCCCAAAGTCTTCTGCTTTTTAGAGAGATCACTTAGCTACTGATATAAAAATCTAGACTTCAAAAATAACATCAAATCCACGTTAGGGTGTTTTGTGCTTCAAACGTAGATCAACATTCAGGATATGTAATAGTAAAAAATGAAGGACGATTATTGATTAAATGTGCTTGTTTTGCTTGTTTTTTTCAAGATCCTGCAGTTTTAGTCATGTAAAATCGCCGCTGTCCCATATAGTAATCGAAATCGGTTGACTGTCGTGCGTTTTTGCTCTTTGTGCATTGAATCGCCCGGATCTGAACCGTGAGGTATTACTACGGGGTTCGTTCAGGAAAAAGTTCATGGCGTAACAGGACCCATTTCGGCCTCCCTTCCAAATCCCCGGCGAAAAGCACGTTAACAACGTGAAATGTCAGCCCAATATGAATTATGTCATATTTACTCCGACCAATTGTCTGGGAACCGTATCTGGTTTTCCTACAACGAACGTATAAAACAGCAACGTGACGGAATAGGCGGGAAGTAAGGCCTGACACTAATACAACCCTGAAGCTCGATCCCCAGCTAATATTCAGTGATCAGTTTCAAGTCATTAAAGTTCATGATATAGGTTCAGAGAGTTGCTATTATATGTATAGACAAAATGAAAATGTGCGACCTTCCCCTTAGAGATGGGAAAGAATGTTTTCCTATAAACTAGGTTTAATTACCTGTCCTTTTCGGTAACTGCTGTGTGCTTAACTGCTCGCTGTGTTAAGCAAAGTTTCTATTGGACAACCCCCTATTTGACACGAGTAAACTTTAGATGCCAGTTCAAGTCGCCAATAACAAACAAAGGAATTATGTCGAAATCTGTCAAATATAACAGAACAGAAGATAACCTGAATTTTACCAGAATCTCTAAAAAAGATCCGCTTCTTCCCTGCCGAATAATTAAATACTATTTATAATACTAATAATCAAGTGTCCTCCTGCGTAATCCTGCTCTGTCTTCCCATGGCCTTTCGCGCTAATCGTGCCGACGTCGCGTGTGCTTGATGTTACGTGTTAAATACAACTTTAAATGTCTATTTCAGATCCAGGTGGTTGCCCAGTAGCGCTCCTTCTTGATTTAGGCATTCCGCCGACCATGTGCCATTTAGTCGAAACAGCAGTAAAAGCAGTTGTATCGTGCCCTTGTTAGTCATGGAGTTAATCCGCTCAGCCTGGCAAAATCATTGTCACTACACTGGCCGGCGGCGGTAACCGGCTACTCAACGGGAGAAAGGTAAGAAAGGACCTTGGCATAGGCGGCAGTCCTCTTTCGGCCTCATCACCAGCGGCTGAGATCCCAGCAACCCAGTTGGTGACTTAGCCGAAGACTTTGCAAGAAGTGAATCTAAGAAAGGTTTTGTCGTCCGGAAAGTGGGGGTTGCCTAGTGATTGCCCTGATAATGTAAAATTTTCGAGCCGGATTGAAGATTGCCCGCTGATCTGTCGTTTTAGTGATCGTTCGACCATATCACCGTGCGATTCAAGCTGCCGGCCTCAAACAGACACCACATCCTTTTGTAGTGCTGTAGAAGTACTCATTGCGGATGTCGCTAGTTTGGCCGGAATCAGCAGTTCTAGTATATGTGTAGGACGAAAACTCTGAGATTCTCTCGAAACTGTAAGGAGAACAACCTACAACGAAAGCAGCCATGGTCAAACTACTCGACTCGCTTTTCCTTGTCTATGTTACACTCTATTACTCCCACCGAGCAGACAAAGTTTCCTATGGCCCATAGCCACTCGCGTCGTCCCCACCATGACGACACTTCACTAGCAGGTGGCCAAAAATGTATACTTTCCTCCCCTTTCCTTTTCGCAATAACAGCAAACAGCACAAACTCCCTTTAGGCACCTGAGTCTCCCTTACGGATAGATGGAGTGCCCGACGACACAACGTACGAAATCGTCGACTCTGTTGGGCCTAATATTGGCCATGACCGAATCGTCGGCAAACACACGATATAAGAAGGAGAGGCACCTTCAAAGGAACCCGGGGCGCTTTCCATCTTACTGTCTTTTTACCCTTTGCCATCCCTCACCGCTCCTGGGTGTCCTAGTTGTGTGCAGAGAGCGTGAGTATGTAAATGTATGAATGCATGTTTCTTTGCTGCTGTGTATCAGTGTGCATGAGGCTTGTGTGGGGGTGGGTAAGTTATTATGTAAGACTAGCTGTTAGCCTGCAAGTATGCCGGTCTTCAACAGTGTCGGAGACTGTATTTTCTGCTTGTGTCTTAGGGCTCTGCGACGTAATTCTGCGCATGCGCACGCATTTTACCACCAAAACACAGTGACCGACAACAGTCTTTGCTGGCGCCCGGCCTTGCTGCCAATCTCTTTCCATATTTCTTTCGGGGGTTCGCTATTTGTTCAGCAGTCCCTGTCATCACCTCTCTTTTCTCTTCTGTATGTCCCTCACGCCTTAATTTAAGCCGTCTCACTCCTTTTCATTTTGCCCTTAGCATCTCTCTCCCGTGCAGCCGAAAGGTCTCAATGCTTATTCAACTTCCAGCTGTTCTCTCCTGCGCATAGTCCCTTTTGCTCTTTTGTGATTGCTCACGTCAGCTAGCATACTCTATTGGAGGGTGGTAGCTCAATGGCAAGCAGCAGGCCAGGCAGCTGAAACCGTGGTATCCGAAACAGGTCACCCCAGGCCACCTAAAGCCAGCCAACCAAACTCTGCTAGAAGCTGGCACAGCGCTGTTACTTCTGCTCTGTTTCCACCACCGCTACGGCCGCCGCACCCAGCTCTCTCCCATTCGGCGCGCGGACCCCTGTGTCTTGGACGGGCGTTGCACACGCTCGATTCTATCCAACCAACACGGTTACCGCCACCGCCATTACCAGCCAACTTCTTGCTTAATCGAGAGGGGGAGAGAGTGAGACAGTGAGGGGACTGACGTTCGGTTTAGACAGACCGCTAGCATATCGCCAAGCTGTTCCGACAAGCTAACTGTGAGTGGCCTGGTTGTGCAGTAGAGAAGTCTTCTCAATAGTAGCAGCAGACCCAGAGAGCGCGCGGATTTCCTCTGATCCCTGACGACGACGTTCTACCGAAGCTGTCAGACCAGCTGTGGTGGCAGCGTTAGTGATCGTTCGGTCGAACTGTATCTGCGAAGAGGTAAAAGTAGACGACGACCAGCGCGAAGAAAAAGCCTGGCATGAAAAGTTGCAACAGTCAGCGATTTCGCACAGTTTGTTAGCTTCATTTTCAACGGCGTCACCGAAACTGTCGTTTCTGTCGCTGCTAACGAAGCTGCCGTTAGCTCCATCTATAGCAACATCAATACCTTCGTCACTACGCCTACCCCGCTATTTCCACTCCATCATTTATTACTTTTAAAAGTTCGAACGTGTGCTGGTGGTACGTTTGTTTGTTAATTGCTCTTGTCGCTCAAGTGGTACTTGTGTCATCGACAGCGTCGATAACAAGAAACACGCCGCGGAAAGTGGAGACGGCGTCGAATATTAAAAAAAAAAAAAAACATAATAACTTGTCGTGTGTTTCTCTGATTGAGGCACACACAGTGGCTGCTAGATCAGTAACGCCCGCCGTCACTCATTGTCGATTTTCATCATATTTCATCATATGCTGAAAGTCGGTACACTCCGTCCTCTTCCAACCATTGCAGTGCTTTTTGGCGTCGCGCGTATGAAGGCGATCCAAACGCAAGAGGGAAAGAAAGTAAAGAGCGGACGCTTTTGGAGTACGTCTTGAAACAAACTTCCTCCTTCTCCTTTGTGATTCTCTGCGTCCTTGTATTCGAAGCAGTGTAACGAGTGCGCATTGTTTTTGTCTGACCATTTTGATTTTAAGGATACTAGCTGTGCCCGCCACAAGTGATCACGATCCCAGCGCTGCTACGAATTCCTACGTCAGTTAGAAGAGCGCTTTCGTACTGGCCCTGCATCGCCTGTTTGGGGTCGGTCACCGTTCAGTTGGTAACGCTCAGGTCAGAGCTGTATTTAGCGACGACAACAAGTTCCAGAAGAAGAAAACAAAGTACCCTGTTAACAACAACAACAACAACAACAACAATCAGCACAACGATCGTCAACATGAGCAGCAGCGAGCAGGTAAGAATTATTCGGTGGATGGAGGAACGCACCTAGCTGCCCTCCCCATTTGGTCCGTCACGTGACTAGCAGAAGAAAGAGTACAGCGCAAAAGGGAACAGCCTATGCCGTAAAGGTTCTGGCCTACAGAACTTTGTGGCAAGGGCCATCGTTCAACCGTCAGATAACTATAACGGGTGTGTACATGCCTTTTCAGGTCATATTGCTGCCGTTATGCAACATTAGGCTAACTATAAGGCCTAACGAACTCTGGCTGGTGCTGTTTACATAAAATATGCCGGTTCCTGCAATAGTATGAATTGCCGAAGTTGATGACCATTGATAGGAGCCTGTTGTTTGTCAGTTTTCGGCGATATGTAAACAATCGCGAGCAGCTGACCTTCTTAAAGGCCGTTCTTGTCCGGTGCTTTAGCAGGCCAGGAGAGTTGGCTTATAGTGTATTGCGCCGATATTTCTTTCCTCACTTTGATGTGATCTTTTCGAAGACTTATCATATCGATTGGAATACTGCCAGTAACAACCGAGGAAGTTTGGAAAGCACTCGGCCAATAATCAAGTGTTCCGAAAGTATTTGCTTTTAACCTTACACCTGTGGAAAGCGTTTATCGGACTTTCCAGAAAGATGCAGCATCCAGCTATAGAACTAGGGTTTTTGTAGGTGTGCCATTAAGAAAGATGATCTACTGAAAACTGACTGTCGAGAAGATTAAGCCTACTTAACGTTGTCCCTAATGGTAAGCTGTTTTCAAAGGGCACAATCGAGGGATGGAAACGCAAGCGTTGGTTGGGTATTATTACATTGGGTGTTACGCAACCAAATATATGGAAGGTGAAGGGGTCCAAGTGGGCCTTGGAAGGCGAAAAATGACACAGTGACCATTGAGTGGGTTATAGTTGCTGCATATGTTTTGCAAACGATCGAATTCTTTTTAAAATGAGCCAGATTTGCTATATATACATTTTTTTTTAAAGTTACATAGGCGAGACATTGAACATGTGGCAACATGTGGTAAAACAAATATTTGGCAAATGATGCTCGAATAAATACACTAGAGCGGTACCGACGTGTCGGTCATACAAGAAATATTCTAAACCTCAATTCCGTGCCATATGAAGATAAAGACCGGCTAACGCGCGCAATTATTTAGTCACATGAACTGGTTTCCCTTATCATTTATTTGCAGGTTTCCCATCGTTCAGTGACCCACTAAATCTATAGGATTTCGTCCGGTTATAGATTATTGAAGCTGAATAAGGTTATCAAAATTTAGCTTAATAATGGCCAGGCAAGGCAAGGCAAGGCTTAACGTACGATCCTTTGAATACAAACGCATGGAGCTTGATTTTCACCGACCGGGACAAGTAGCACATACTAGCGGAGAACAGCAAAACCCAAAACAAAGTTAACATTCGTTAACCAGTTCCGGTCGACAACTAGGGAACGTATTATCTATTCAGGTAAACGATCTAAGTAAATCAATGTGGCCAGCTTTTGATGGCCTCCTATCAATAAAGGGAATTTGTTTAGTAAATAAAACTATATCTATATTGTAGAGGTGAATGTTGGTGGTGCCTTTGCTATGACCCTGTTTGCTTTAATCTTCTATGGTCGTAATCCATTCGTTTAGACGTGCGGGCCCTAATCTGTTACGAATACGAACTTCCGTGACGCGCGGTTACAGACAACAGAAAGGTCGCCGCTTCTTTCGGAACGTCCCGTATGTAGTGGTACTAGTATCGATATGCGATGAAAGCTGCGTTAACGACAAAGTATAAATCTGTAACTTCATAATAGAAGCCATGTAGTTCTTAACTATGATTAACTTAATTCAACAAGATCACCTGATATTTCATGTACTTGAGGTATGATGTTGTTTTCTAGTAAGTACGAGTTTTGGCGAGACTCACTGATGCTTGTTTACAGAAAGAACTACGTCTGTGAAGATAGGCATCAGTGAGTCTCGCCAAAACTTATACGAGAAAAAAGGTAGAAATTTAAGCCCCCAGAACGTCTGTTCGCTGTTATAACGTCGTTGCTAATCGAAAAATCGCCTGCCGTTCATACATCTTCATCAAGGTGCCGGTTACAAAATACTCAGTCGTGCCTCGGAAATGTCGCACGGATACCTATAAATTCGACTTATCTGAACGAAAGCGATACTAAAACACATGTCGTTTCGTTATTATGCTACCATATCTCGTATATGTTCGTCTCTTACGTTTAAGCTGTCGATCAGCTGATGGTCAAGCCAGACAGCTGCTGGTGTGGGTGCAAATTTTGCAAAAATATCATAATTAGATCCCACATCTAATCCGACAAACCTGTGTCGACATTATGTAGGAGTGTATCGTAGCTTCTGATCAGTCACAACTGTATACTGTGTTTCGAATTGGTAATGGCACCTCTGTGTGGGACCTGTATTCTTGCTCGTGTGGATTGGCTCGTGAAGGCCATTATCTTCATTTTAGCCAATGACATTTTCAAAGTACTTTATATCCTCGGATGTGTGAGTCGACCACAACTTGAGAAATTTAAATGTTTATGGTTGTTTTATAATCAGAAACTATTGTGTAACAGTGGCGAACCAACATCGGGCGATTTATGAGATATTTTCGGATAATCGAAGTTAGGTAGGCACAAAAAGCGTTTCCGTGTCTAAAGTAGATAAGATATTCCAAGCTGAAAAGTTGCTGAACGAATTACGGGATTAGTCGTCATAAAAATTATATTAAGTTAGAGATTGAACTTGTTTATATTATGTAATGTGAATCTGTGCGAAGAAATAATAACAATCGTCATAACATTCAAGTGCAAAAAAACAACATTTGTTTCTCGTAGGTCTCGAGCGGTAGCCCATGGCTTTGGAATTACCATGTACAACTGATAAATGTTTAAAATGCCACTAAAGAGCACCAACAGAATGACTGAATACTTGGTAAGCTCATTGATTGTCGACAGACCAACAAAAAATTATTGCTTAACCAGCTGCAACAACACAGATATCTTAACTAGATGAATCCCCGCTTCCCTAGAACCCTCTGCATTGTTTATCATACTTGACGGATGTACTTTTTTCTAAGCGCAGGTAAATCTTAATAACGAAGTGCTTTGTGAAGGCCAGACATTATCGGACACATGCGAGGTGCTAGCTCAAACAGCACTCGAACATTCGTGCGCGGCCATGTTGCGTCATCTGCAGGGAATCAATGTAGATTCATACCTTATCACCCTTCATACGCGTTCTGCTGTCAATGCGATGGTCACGTCCAAGCGAATCAATTACGCATGTTCTGCTAAAAGCAACTGGCTGTACGCCCACTTAATTTGCTCAAACTTACAGAGAGTACACGAAGCATATAAGGATAGCGACAGCTACTTCTATTTAGGCAAGTAGGAAGGACATACAGGGGAAAGAAGGGGGCATTGCCTTCGTTGCCATTTTCCTCTGTTTTGGAAATTTGAGTATATCATTAAGCAAAGGTAGAGAGCACAGACTTAAAATAGGGGCAGAGGTTGCTTCGAGACTAGTGGAGGTTTCCGTTTCAGTACCTTTGCGCTCCTCGAATAGTTTCAGGCGCTGTCCTACACTCAGAACGTACGCGACCTTCACGGCTACAGTAGATGCGGGAATTAGCATCGCCAGTAGTCAATTGACCTAACCAGGCTAGGCTAGTCAGGCTGCGCTCTAACTTGAAAAACGAATGTGTGTCGGATTCGATAACTGAAGAGAGCGAGAAACCAGAAGGCTCTCAATGTTCGGCAAGCTTGATGCGGAGCGGGCCGTACAGAGTGGATGAGAGGAGAACAAGAGCTTTCCGCTACCTCCCAGGAAAAGTGCGCTTGTAGAAGCAGCAGCGAAAGCAGCAGAACGCGATTTCGCGACCAGTGCTAGGAAGGATCTTATAGGGTATGATCTCAGCATGTAAGTTAGGGTTGTGGGAGGCATCTGTCTGTATAAGAGAGTCACCATAACTGACTTTTGGGGTCACATATTGTTGGAAAAAAGAAAAAGCGTAAGGGACGATATGCTGAGAAGGAAAAATCGAAAATTAATGGAACGAAGATGTTTGCATCGAAAACCGTTGAGATTTGCGATTTTACGACCAATGCATAGCATATGTAACTGACAAATAAATAGAAAGGGGTAGTACTGCGCAGCCAGAGCTATAACCTCTAATTTCGACACTGGAGAAACTTGTAATGGTTATATTTTTTGTTTCCAACAAAATTGTGTAATTCAAACCCTTGGTTTTTTGGATATTTTTTTGTATCAAATCTAGATGAGATATGGCATTTATGATAAAAAACGGCGTGAGAGAACGGCGTGTGGTACGTGTTCCATGTAAAATTTATATTCGATAAGTAACCTTCTACCCTTCACCACAAATGGAAAAACTTAAAATCCATTTATTCTAGCTTTGAGTGTTGCTTTATGTGCATAATAGTCCTCCTGAAAGGAAATTTTTACATAGAAATCGAATTGGATCTTCGTTGCCATAATAACGGAAACCAAAATGTCGGTAGTTTATACCTACTATTATACGGGTCTGCTTATGTGAATCAGAAACGGTTCACGTAAGTTAGTTCTGGTTGTTCAGGGACCCGTTGAACCGAGAATAGCAGTCGTTATTTCTGTTTGACTGAGACTCAGAAATCTCTGTTCAAAGTTGGCTTAAACTAAACATTTTATTGGGTAAGTTTATAAATCACCTACTAATTTTTCCGTTTAAGTAACTTTAGCTGGGACGTTGGTATAAAACAAAAGAAAAACAAATACCTTGAAAAAAATAGGTTAATTAAAATAGCCTTAACTTCTTTCGCATAAACCACTGGTTTTCGAGGGCATTGAGGCCAGCTTAGGTCCTCACAGGAGGCTAATTATAAAAGACACTCCTTACTATTTTCCCGTCTGTGAAAACGTCTCTTTAACTGTCGCTATCCTCATAGAAGCAAACGTGTTGCCGGGTGGCGCATGTGGTGAAAATATATGGATACATTTAGAGAAACAGTAATGTATTAGAGCAGAACTTGTTTAAGCACAACTACGATCTGACTCGATGCTTTAAAATTCAATAACAATGTAACAATAAACTTCGAAGAAGCCCGTGTTGCTCTGAGGTAAAAAGCCTGTTGTGTTGACTGTGATACTACTCCTTTGGTGCTGCCTCATTTTATACACGGACGAAACCCATTGGCTACGTAGGCCCACTGAACAGTTGTTGAACTTGTTATTGTTGCCCCCGCATCGTTAACTCCTAAAGACCCAATTTCTTTAAAAAATGAAGACATCAAAAATAACGTCTGAGTCCAGACACTGTTGTAATATCCTCGCTTCCGAAACAGTTACCTTTTTTCTTTTTTTTTTTTTATTAAAGATCTCTCTGTCGAATGTTCACAATTCTTAGATAATCTGTCACACAAATCGACTTGATGAAATGTTGCTTTTATGAATAGATCACATACGCAAGTCTCATGGCACTAAAGCTGAGCAGAGGATTCCATGGAAATCTGACATAGCGAATAGAAATTCAACATATATTAATGCCTTCTTCCAACGTTAAAGGGCTACGATTCGGACTGATAAACCAACGAAAAACAAACGAACAAACCTTCGATGGCGAACGCAGAAAAGAAAACGCGATTATTCTGTAACCCATTAATCTTTAACCAGTTGTTTACATGGGCCGACCCACTGATCGGATACCGTATCAGCAGTGACCAGAATAGGCATGGATCGCTTGCTTTAATTCATGATAATTGGTAGCGGGAAGCAGAGCGTCGTTCGCGCATTGTCTCCGTAACAAGACAAAGCTCATCCATGCCCTCTGTTTCAAAGTTGTTTTCGCTGACGCCAGCTGAAGTCTAAGGCAAGCTAAGACTAAAACTTTCTTAGGAACACATTGAGATGGGCGATAGAAACCCGTATTACGTTCAAAAAGTTAAGAAGTCCGAGGTTTAAACACATGATAATTAGTGAATGACCTACAAAGCTCGCCACAGATCAAACGTCTTTTGTTAGTTATGAGAGGGATTACTGGTCCGTAGAAGTATGGCGAAGGCTAAGAAATGTCCACTACACTCAGCCAAATTTTGTTTGAGGTTAAAAAAATACCGAAGTTTTGTATGTCTGGCGAACGTACCGTTTTTCCTGCGTTATAAGCTTACTTAACATACGATTTCTTCCTTATTGGAGAATTTCCTATTTGTCCTTTGCCAAGCAATCTATATATCCTTACTCAAAACTCTCCCATTTACTCATAAAGCCGAACATTAACGGTCATAAGACCTTTATCCTGCTACGGACTTGTTAAGCGAAAGATCGAAATTGCTATAATCATCCTACATTCAGCCCAACAGCGAAGTCGTTATGAAGTGGAAAGCGGTTCCTCTATTGTGGATTCGGGCGAGCGTTCCGAAATTACTTCGAATACCTTTTGACACGCCTGTCTGGGCCCGATTATCCAAAGGACGCTCTTCCGTCCGCCAATTACTGTTATAAGCCAACCTGGTGAAACATATGGTCTAACTCTGGTCAGGTATCTCTAATATGTTCAGCCGATAAGAGCTGAAAAGCAACATTGTGTACGTGGGATAGTCTAATAAGCGTGCATTTATAATAGTGGTGGGTTGGAGGAAAGCATTAACTTCCCTGTCCGCTACTGAGAGAAGCAGTCCAATGTTCTATTCATGAGAATATTGAAACGACGCTAAAACCAGTAGGAGACTGCTGGAAGCGTCAAACGAGGTAAACTGTCAGACTGGGACAGTAGATGGTAGCCTTATATAGGCCTTTTGTCACGGTTTGGGTGACCATAGACGTGCAGTCATCGGTGGTTCAAACTTCTGTATTGGTATATAATTACCATGCTGTTTGATAGGTCTTCTAGGGGAACCAGAGATATTTCCAGCAAAATTAGCCCCGGGTAGATTTTCCAGTGGGGCCACGTCTTTGACGCTATACCGAAGAGGCAATTCCGAGGGTTCGTTCACATAGCAAAAATAGCTCGAAGCGTAGAAAGGGCACTTTAATAAAAAATGTTTTCGCTAATTAGAGGTGGGGTGACAGGACGACTTGACAAGCGACCCAACGGATTGTGGAGAACACGGAAATACGTAAATAGTTCTTTCTTCATTTCGCGAAAGGTAAATCGTGCGTCTTTCCTGAATTGTTTCTCGTTTGTACTAGCAGTATAGTGTAGTAACCCGTACGTCAACGCCGCTAAGGTAATCCCGTTTCTCATCAGTTTACCTATTGACTATTCTGTTCCAATTAACTTTGTTGCATTACTAGTTGAAAACGAATTTATCTTTGGATACCCGTCGTATATATGTATATACCTTGTATATACGACCGTAACCTTGTTTGGATAGCAAAAATTGATCATTTTTGAGTTGTGAATATCAGCCAATACCGTGGACTCGTGCCGTTAACTGCTTGCATTAGGTTGTCGATAGGTGTACGATGTGACTGGACGCGCTCAAGAAAGCTGGGCTGTGGAAAAACGACGGAGGGTAGATCATAGATTCTATAGCGATTTCTTTGTGAAGTTCAACTTGAACGTAAACATTTGCTCGGCCTACTCGAAACAACTTTAGGATCTGCTAATAACAATTGCTTTAAGCGTACTAGGTGGCTGGACTTTCGCGGTAAGGTTATCTGAATCGATGTAAACAAACAACGTGGGAACTTACTCTAGCTAGGTTACTACTAGTGGATTATTTATTTGTCAAATATATGCAGACAGGTTGTGACCCAGAAAGACGAAGGATTTGTCGAATGTACGATATATAATTACTGCTAGAGAGTGGCGAGAGTTAATAGTCAATCTGTAGCAGTGAGGTAACGGATAAAGGTAACCGATTTGCTCAGTTGAAGATCTACTATGTTCATAAGCTTCCAGGGTCATCAAGCTCTTGTCTTTAATTGTGTTGCAGATTATAGTACTAAATTATAGTGCTAAGGACCGAAATTAAACTTTAATTAATGCAACTTAAATTTGTACGCTCTCGTAAATTAAAAGTTGTTTAATCACGAGCTGTGTTCCGAGGAGTTGGCTGTCTCCTCGAAAGACGTATTGCCCGTCATAGGAAGAGTTCATTACGTAGTTAGTAAGTAAAAAAAGAAACTACTCTCTAACTATATGAAACGAGTTCGCTTAAAATGAGGACGATTACTGCACTATGTAAGTACTGGCCGTCAGAAAAAAACGTGATACTTCTAGCCGTACAGATCTATAGCTTCCAGTTAGAGATTACAGCTCGGATTACACACAATGAACTTCATAATGAAGCCCTTTTTTGAAGTATTTTGTCTACTATTAGACATACAGGAAAGACCGTGGTACACAACAGCACCACAGGAGTCCTAATCTAATTAGCAAATTAGAATCCTGACAGATCGATCGTGGATAGACATTTCTGTGCAGGATTTGCTCTACGATTCAGCATCTACTACGGTGTTTGATGTTTGGGCGAAGAGGGCGGTTTACGACCGATACTTGCAAAATCATATAACCGAACTTATCCTACGCTTTTTCTGTTCAGCTATAATGTTGGGCGAGCTCGACCGGTCTGGTTGTCAAATTGTGAGTCGATGCTTCGTTACAACACAATAAAATACCTGCATTTGACCATATCTGAAGAAGTACTTTCTGCAGGACGAGTTTATTTCAAAAGGACAATTGCTTACGTTTTCGTTCGGTCGTGAGCTACTTTAAGCAGAAAATATACTTGTTCTCGTAATGCTGTTAACATAGTCTGCGAAATGTACGTCTTTGAAGTTGATTTGCAGTATCTCGTGGTATAAGTGATTCAGCCCAAAAGAGCCTCATGTTCGGAGTTCAGTTAATAGTATTTATCCATTTGTCGTATTTATATTGAACTCACTCTATATTCTACAGTCAGTGACATAATTGCTTATACATATAACAGCTGATTAATTAGGCCCAGCAGCGCTTTTCTTTCATTAGGCTTATTAGCGTTAACATCGTAAGAAAGAACCTTAGTGCGTCTGTCTTCCTCTTGTCCTTAGCCAAAATCACTGTTAATCGCATAGAACCGCATCTGTCAGCTGAAAGGCGAGAGCCTGATATCAGGGTATATACACTAATCTATGACGTGTATAATACCCTCGGGCCTTTCAGTATAATCATAATGGCTCTGGCAGTTAAGTGAATTATCGTAATACTTATTATTTCTGACAATAAACCTTCCTCGCTTAGCTAATACAGGTAGACGGGCTTCTATAAAAACATACTCTATTAAAGCCTTTCCTTCTCCATAATATGCATAGAACCTGCACAACCTAACCAGCCTGAATTGAGGGCTGCGCCGGCAATATACTGAGTTTCTCTTTTGACTTTCCCGACGTCTGTCGTCCATGCCGCCTTTCGAAACCTTAATAACCCAAGTCCTCTAGGATTTTATTACGCTAGGTCGAGCGGTGGTTAGAACTAGAATAATGTTAAAACTAAACATTTTCGAAGGATACGTATTAGACAGACGCTTCCATACATACGTACATACATCACGTCGCCATGGGACGTACGCCATGTCGTACGTATGTGTTACCAGTATCCGTGCCCCACAAAAATGGGCGAGTCAAATTAATTTATGTGCGTCTTTCTTATAGAATATTAAAAAGACTATCTTAAACATTTACCGTTTACGTTTTTTACAATACTCTATTGTTTTGATACTGGCAGCGATAACTGTTAACTAATTACTTGTCTAACCCTAAAGTTGTTGCTGAATTCACGGGATTAAATCTCTTTCTAGTCCTAGTTTCTAGTTCGATCAGTGTCTACCCATTGTCCGAATGCTACACTTTTGCCAAATCATCTATTGGATGCGAGTTTTTTTCGTAAATATGCGTTCCTATTATACGTGTTTCCTCTGCGCAGAAGGTTTCTTATCGGCAAGACGAAAGAAATCGACGCTGCGTGCTAAACACGATCGCCGTGTTTTAGTCTTTGTCTGGTCGTCATTTTTATTGATGAACTCTTTCGTCCAAGGGGGATTATGTGAAAAGCTAACGAGAAAGAAAAACTAATGCACTTCTGATATTTAGCCTTCTAGGAGCGAATTAGTTGTTACCACACCATCGTTTCTGCATTATGTTTGTTTGCCGTTCTCGTGCCGAGTCGTGCATGTTCTAACTAATGCAACCGAAAATAGTATAAGAGGCTTTATGGTTTCCAGCATGCATACAATTGAAATCTTTCGAAGATTTCTGAGTGTGTGCAAACGTACTCACTAAACAAGCCACGAGTCACCTGACGGAACACATAGATACGTCCTTCTCGTGTGCAAGTAGTAAGATCTGGGATGAATGTGGTCCTAAATAGGGTGAAGATAAAATAGGAAAGATTATTCTCAATTACAAATATTCGTATTTTTTTTATGCTAGTCATCCATATTAATCCAATGGTTCTTATTATGAACTGGTAATAATATCACGGGTAAAGCATTTAATTGACAACAAGGTTAACAAAACCCAATATTCAATCAGTTTTAAAAGGCGTCGGGTCTATTGCCATCGCTGGCTTGCATCCAAAACAATATTACTAATGTTAACCATTGGAATCACGGACTTGTTCAAGTAAATAGATGAGTTTCAAAATTTGGAACTTTGTCGTTGTTTATTAGGTATTTTTGCTGACGAGCCGGTACTTAAGAGAGCCTCAGCAGATCGATCGGCCCAACTTGTACCAGCGTCCTGCCGATACACACCGTTCAACAAGGGTCATAAAAACCAAATTGAGAAAACAGGTTTTGTTACGGAACGACATAAAGCGCACCAGCTAAAACTACTTGTACGAATCTTTTCTTCATCTATTCATTGAATGGATCTCTGTTGGTATGATCC
Source organism: Varroa jacobsoni (assembly GCF_002532875.2). Taxonomy (NCBI): domain Eukaryota; kingdom Metazoa; phylum Arthropoda; class Arachnida; order Mesostigmata; family Varroidae; genus Varroa; species Varroa jacobsoni. The sequence continues at coordinate 137,510 of NW_019213802.1, read as the reverse complement.
GACTTTAATAAATCCATGGAACGAGTCATTTGTTGACTCTGCGACCCAGGGCTGTTGCTTATATGTGGATGATATGTCTAAAACCATGTTTTTCCTTTAGCTAATATCGTTCTGGATAGTATCGTCAATTAGCGGCCAAGAGAAAGTTTTGTTAAAACTAAAAACCTTCGACTGTCAAAAACGTATCGACTTGTCCTTAGGCCGAACGTTAAGCAATCTTTTTTTTCTTTGTATCTTAAGATATTATTACTAAATTAAATATGCGCCATTGTAATCAATGGCCTTTTATTATTTCTCTAGCAACATCATAATCCGGTCACTGTGCAACTTCAGTGTGTTTCTGGGCGAAATAGTGTAACTAGTTATTTTTGCGTCGCTTCATTGAGACGAGATTATTAACTCTGCATATACCGAAACAGTAATCGTTTTTTTTAATTTATTTTTAAATTTCGATTTAAATTTTCGACCAAAGTGCTCTCGGTTTTCTTTATTGTGTAGCTAAAGATGTCTCCAATCTGGCATTATTATGGTGGAGAACGAGGTTTTTTTTATTTACTAGTTCCGGTCGATATTTTCCAATGTCTTCTTCCACTCCTATCCGTCCGAGGTCCGTATCAATTGTTTTGCAGCGCCTCATGATGCGCGATTCCTTTTGATCCTACGAAACACATAACGTCACTTCCCTCGGCGTCAGTCTCTGCTTAGCCACAGGCCGTGGAACACGTTTTTTCATCCACACATTATTGGTCACTTTAAATTGATTTGTTTGTAAAAATAGAAATACTATCAAACGTTTAGGACTATTTGATGTTTAGTTTTTTGGCGATCTTGTCACAATGATTTCATCAACTTGTTTCCATAATTGATCAGCTATAACAAGACGTTCAGGAAATTTCCGTTCGTTTTGATAAGGCATTTTAATCATAAACGGATAAATAAAGCCCTTTAGTACGTTTCGATAGCGCGAATAGAACAATATCGTTATCGTAGGACCAAAAAGCCCTAGGTGTTTATTATTATATGACAATTTGTCACCTACTATTGGACAGATATACCAGTAGTCATTGCAACGTTTTTAACTAAAAAGCTGTTCACTTGAGACCTTTACATACGAATATTATAGTGTATTAACACTATAAACAGGATCTCATACGTATGCCTCAGCCTCGTAGTGACTTTCCTGCAAAAATCCTGTTTTTGGCTTTCTCTCACCGTTTAGAATGCCCCAGTTCAAAATTCGTACAACCGGCCAGGTTGAAATCCTGTCTCGAGTTCAAGCCTTCACCGTCGCAGAGTAGTCGGGCGATAAACACAACTTGTAGCAATAACATAGAGGTTTATTAGCACTTCCTACACGGTCCTAAATGAAGTGGTTCCATTATTCAGGGATCAGCCAGCGATCCCCCAGGAACTTTCTGGCGCTCTCTTATTTTAATTTCATAAACTGCAACGTAAAACGTATTTTTCAACTGAATATCGCTGTTTCTAGGCGTCACACAATGTTCTCTTCAGCCGTATATAAAATACAATGCTTCGAGTCAGGAAAAGGCATTAGCGTATGAATGTACCTACAAATGGTAACAACTGAAATAGCTCTGAATAGCATTTACTATTGAAAATGATAGAGTTTGGATGGAAAGTTTTGCATTTTTGTGGCAAAATTAATAAACGTCAGTCTTCAAACTGCTCGCAACAACGTACAACGATTTTTTTTATTTAGGCAAATTTATTTATTTGTGTCGATAACCACTAAATGCCCCCGACGCTGGTCTTTTTCAACGGAAGTATTGACTTCTAAGCCACTGTGTCAAGAATATAGAATTAATCAAAGCATGAAGTAATTTGCAGCAGTCCGATTTGTATATGGAGCGGTTTCCATATATAATAGTACATCATTTACTTTGCCATAAATTTTCACAGATCAAATTGTAATGTTATGAGTCAATAGAAGCTAGTTGTTATAAGGATACTATAGTTAGAAGACAGTTAATTGGCATCACCATGACATCCTTAGGATGTTTTTGATACTAATAGATTTATAGGGGATTCTTCCATAAGAGAGCTATGAAAATTTTGCCTCACGGATACAGCTACCTCATTATGATAGTATTTCTTGATTCTTACCCGGTTTACGGTAAGTTTAACGTCCGGCATCGCCATTTGGCATTCTGTTCAACGGTTGACTCCCACCGCGAAACAAAGTGTGCCTACGCCTAGATACGAGCCTATACCACAACGTATCTACATATAGCTCGTATACTCATTATCAACCAAGCTACCATGGGGAAGGTATCTAAGTAGTGTTTTGTACCTCTTTAGACAATGTCGTATTCCGTCTTTTTCTGATCCAGTGTCTCACTGCTATTATACATTAAGCGTGCTATTATAGCACCATATATATCACAGATGATATACAACTGACTGTCTATGGAACTATGTAGGGAATTCAACTCTATGGGTGGAGATCGGCTTTGGACAGGAAAGCGGTATTAGCACATTATGTCCGTCTTCGACATAGAAATAATAATTGCACTCGTGGGTATTTTCTGAGGTCAGTAACTAAGGTCAATGTATAGAGAGTAGGCCAAAAGCTGCTCCGTAGTTAGAAAAAGTAGAACTTATTGCCTTCCGTAACGATACTTAACAATAAGTAAAATATTTAGCGTGAGACGAAACGGGAATGTCCAACAGGTAGGACTGTGATGAGGAAATGTCTTTTCTCGTATTCTACGAAAAGAAAGCAGGAGGAAAAAACTATTAAAACACGCAAAAGCTAATAAATTAAATCCGCTTATAAGTATCCCTATCTCCGCTATTGTCATGCCTTTTATACGATCCACCGTGACGCTCGTAATTACAGGCGATGCTGCGGGCGCAGCATCCTATCTAATCCTACAAGAATCATGATAGAGCTATGATTCTGCGTCGCCTCCCATGGTTATTATTGGTATGTAGACGGTAGCGTTAACTCCGATTCGGCATATTGTGTAACTTATGTGCAAATTTTCACCACAGCTCCCTCAACACACGCCCTTTATTTATTCGGTCTTGGTTGTCTAATCAGTTGCGCTTATTTCGCCACGAATCCTTTCTTACGAATTTCCTTTATTACGAATCCTTTTTCGCCGTTGTGTCGACGTTTTCTTATCCGCGTAGAAATTCGTTCTATGGAAAACTGCGTTCGGGCCGCCTCGCTATCGTTGCATCCCTGTATACGATAGTCTGCTTGTATTTTGCCCGATCATGCTTCATTCGGATGGTAACGTGAAACAATTATATTTCGGCTAATAGACAATAAGAGACAATATTACATGAAATCCGTTCAAAAAAAAGAATACATTGATCAGGCCAGTTTGTAAGCCACTAAATCACCTAGTTACCAGGTGTTCGTTGGTCACACAGCCGTCGCTTACGTCATCTCTGGCCAGCTTCGACTGGATACTCCCAACGGTTGTGTCTGCTGAAGGTATAGCAGAGTTAACAGGCTTAAGGCCAACTCCGGCAGCACGCACGTTGCGTCCATTCGTAATTCTATACGCGACGACCTTGTCCAGCGCCAGCCAAATAAGGTTCAACTGGTTCATAGGCTAACTTAAAGCGAATGGTCGCAGCGAGACGGTAAAATTATTTCCTGTTGACAGCTCACGAGCTCTCTGCTTATCTTCAGAAGCAAAAATAGAGAAACGAGAGGCGCGGCCACGAATAAATGAAGTATGAAAAGTGATCTCTCAAAGTAACTACTAACTATACATATAGATAATTATTTTTCAGTTGTATGACACGCAATTAAGCGACTGCAGCAGAAAGCAAAAGAGATAAACTAGATAGAAAAGATAAAGAAACGTGGTGTAGTTCCGGCCAGCAAATCTTATTTGCTGAGCGGTGCCCGGTTATGAATCTATGGACTTACGCGTCGTTTTGGCCTGCGCAACTCTCCTATACCGAATAATATGAGGCGCGATCTGTAATAATCGTCTATGTTACATAGGCAAATATCATATACTATAGGAACATTTAGAAGTCAATAAAAATGCAGCTTGTTAAATTTAAGGCCTTAGAAGGAACGGACCCATTTATGGGAGGTCTATAGGATATTGCTGAATAAAGCTTAAGAATTTATAGCAGATCGGGCGCTTCAATAACGAAGGAAAATGCAGAGTAATTCTACATTCAATAAGTAGAATGACGCAATTCATTTGAACGGCACGTGTTCAACTGAGTAGGTGCTAATTTAAGCACAATTATAATATTCCTTTGACCGAACCTTAAATGACGGAAGTGCCTTATAGCTTCTGAGTCTTAAGGCTTTTAGGACACAACTAATGAGGTCATGAGGTGCGCACGCTCGGCTTCGTAGCTATGCGTTATTCTGAAGGTATGCTTCCTGGCCTTGTTGGTATGTTGTTAGTATTTCTCCTGTTTTAGAAGACATTTCTTTGTTCTTCGTCAGGTCACAAACCACCAGATATCTCAGGTCGAGTCCGTCATCTTCCGTGCTAAACTGATAGCCTCTATATCATTTGCGCCTACAACTTTGGTAGGCTTAAGGCTACTTTCCTACTTTCTCATTTTCTGGCCTCTTGCCCAATGAATGTTGATATATTAATAACACTCACGCAAATTCTCCATTGTGCAGATTGTGTGTAAAAAAGACCTCTATCACAAATACGCGCGGATACCGAATCTGAAAAGGTGGCTTGTCCAAACTGGTTTACCCTATCAGCCTCGTTGCCACTTCAGCCGTCATCGTAGTAATGTACCAGCACATGAGCCGAGCATCGACGATAATGATTACGAGTCAAATCAGCTTGGAAGATTTAGGAATGAATGTAGCGTTGTATGCAGTATCGTCACTAAAAGGCATGCCTTCTTTCAAATTTCTTCCTAACGTCGACCACGACTCAAGCAGTCTTTAAGCTAGAATCGAGTTCAACGTCTCGTTCTTAACCTGTTTTGGAAACTTCTAGCGCTCTCTCTTTCAAAAATAGCCGCTTTCACTATTTCAGCCTCCTCCCTCACGAATAAATGGCACTGACCGGGAGCCGGTCCGCACCCTGAAGCTCCTGAGTTTTCGTTCATAGACGACGCCAACTGGGATGGATGTGTTACGCTCGATTCCCTATGGCGTGCTCATATAGGCACTCATATAGGGCTCATATAGGAACGCCTGGATTGCGAATAAAAGCAGGCAAAAGTTTTCACCTCTCAGCGTTTCCTTGTTCACGCACTATTACTGCCGCCCATTAGATTGGCCGGTGTTGTACTTAACTCCGGAATGCAATTCAAGCGCCAATTTACGGGCTGGGTGGCCACGAACAACGATTTCGTTTTGGGAAAACAGACTTTGAGTTTTGAAGATTTTGGAGGTTTTGAGATTGACATTTAAGGTTGTTCAAACCTAGAAAGCAGGCATCGCACGAAGCTACGGATCACGGCTTTGCGTCGTGATGGAACATGGAGGTAGAAAGAACTACCTTGATGGATGAAGAGCAGGAATTTCTAGTCTAAGGTCTTGGCTGTGCTGTCCATGATCTCAGTTACGCTGGCTTTTGCCATGCGGCAGACCGTCACATCCACAGGCAATAACGGTGCCGGTTTGTTCGTGCCCACAGCCCGCTAGTTTCGGCTGCTCGCCCATCAATGAGCTGAACGTCTGCCGTTCCCGAAATCAGCTCATCTAGGCGAGTATTTAATACCCAGCAGAGAGGAGGAGAAGCTTGAGCGAATTTGCCCACGTAGGTAGTAAGTACCATTACTACTCTCTACTGCTGGCATCATAAAGTGGGTAAGCATAGGCCAGAGTGGGCAAAAAGGCTGCAATGAATCCTGCAGATCCTCCAGCCTCTAAGCACGACAGCCTGCAAAAGGTAGAAGATCTTAAACTCGCTGTCTACGCTGAACATAGTTTTTTTTTCAGCAGCCGAGAAACCAAGTGCACAATTACATTAAAGGAACGCGGAATGGGAAGAAATATATTCTGCCAGGTAGAAGAGGAGAAACGGGCCTAACCTACGAATGATACAAGTTACTTGCAGGCTACGGCATAGTAGCATTTGACTTCAGCCATCATAAACATTTTTGGCCCAGCGCGATGCCCCTTCCTCTCATTCTGATCGGTAACTTTAGCACAGTTTATTGTTTGCATTTTCACGCCTTTAAGGTACCTGACTAGGCTGAGAAATGCTCTTTCGTAACCCCGTGAATCAATTAATCTACCACGATCTCGTGCGAATCTTACTTTGTGCACTCAAATTCTCATATACCTTCCATAACATAAGGGTCACTTGATGCACAAATATCATAGTGAAATTAGCTAAGCGTATAGTAGTTTGTCCGATACTGATCGAGTCGGTTCTTAAAATGTCAGAACTTGGCGTAGCGCAGTTATTTAACGTATCCGATAAGCGTCAAGTTAATTAAATAGACTGGATAGAGTGACAAGGTCGACCCTTCATATAAAGTAGTCATATGTTCGATAGGTGTTTCCGTGCAAAGTCTTTTATTCTGCCGTCTTCCGATGTTAGATTAAACCACTGAGTAGACAAATGTTTCGACAATTGTTGTTGTTGTTGTTACTATTTTAGTTACGTAGCAATCTTAGGCCTGAAAACAGACGCGGATCATTAACGCCCAATCATTATGTCAGCTGACCGCAGAAGAGAGACGGACAGGGCTAGATCTTCTTTATCTTCCTTCTTGCTAGTTCTAATCCATTAGCCCTTGATCTCGTTTGTGGTATCCATTGAACAACGGAGCGCACCAATAAGCATCCGTGCTTCACCGACTCATTAATTAGTCGCCTCGCTCTGGATACCTTGTTAGCCTATTTACTATTAATTAATTAGCTGATAAACAATCGGGGAAATATCAATATATTGTACCCTATTAGGAATTGTAGTCAGTTAGAGAAAAAGAGTGGGTTAGATTTCTATTATAAGAGATTTTCCACGTCCCGAAAGCGTCTAGTAACGTACAATGGTGCGTCTTGAACGTGAAATGTCTAGGTAAAAGGAGAAGCAAAATGGTTAAGAAATACATGCGCCAAAGCCATAAGCGCCATTTTCTCAAGTTGTCATTTTCAAAGTTTATATTGTAACCAAGATTTTGAGCAGGTAATTGTAAATACATGTACTTGCCTGCCGTTTAGAGTTCGCTTCCGATTCCATATATATATATACACTATCGACCGCTCGCATTTCATAGTTCATAGGTCGAGTAGGTGTAGTCCTCTTCACGTAAACATAGTAGGAGATTCAAACTCCACTACCGCATTGCAGTCTACCCAGTGGGCGTAGCTTATTTAAAGATTCGTCCATCTATCTACGTTATCGACTCCTCACGCCCATTGCCCTACGGTCACAAAGTCGACGTAAGCGTCCTTCCAGCACTCAATCGTATGACGGTGCAATTAGAATGATTTAGACAATAATATGCTACGAGCATATTGGAACAGAAAAAGATTCCTAATGGGTTCGTCCATGTACGCTCACGGATGCTCTACAGATCATTGGGAGAAAACAGAAGTAAGTAAGGACGAGAGGCCGAAATTAGTAGCGCATAGCACGCTTGCGTGTGTATGTGATCATAATGTGTGTAATCTTCTTGCGTCCCCGATTGTGACAATTAGGAACGCAAGAAAGGAGTTCTCAGCAGTGATCCTGGGTCGCTGTAACTAGGAAGAGATGCATGTGAAGCAGCTGTTTGTACAAGTGAGAAAAAAACAAGGTGGTTTATAGTTATAGGCCTTAGATAAGTCGCTTCTTCACTTCCAAACCATGTCTAAACGATAGCTGAAAAATGCTTCTATCAACGAAAAGCTTTATAATGGAACATAGCCAAGTAGTCGTTTAGGTAGAGACTGCTTCAAACTATAACAGTTTCCCCATCGGGCTAATGGCTAGAAAGGTAAGAGCAACGACAATTGTTATATAACAGGGCAGTAATGGCGAAACGGGTCTGGGAAGCTTATTAAGTATTGGAAAACGAAAATAGCTTTTTAGCTTCGACTTCGTTTAGATTTCTACAGCGTCTTCCTGACCTTCATGGCAGACGTTGAAAGGCTTGCGAAGGCCAGTGTTGCGGATCCAGGACCACTTAACGCCAAACAGAATCTACGAGCTACACCTATTTTGTATAATTTATACTTTCCCCACTTGTTGTAACCCGTGTGCTGTTCGAAGCAAGTCCGTCAAAAGGCGGGCTGGTAAGTGTACTGAAAAATAAGTGTTAGACGTAGCGACAAATCACATCAATCTGTTTTAATGTCAAAGCTTTTCTCCGCGTAAGGCCTAAAATTTTGTTTAAGTTTCTATTGTCAGTGTGCGTTACGGTTTCATGCACACCTTACTCATCTGGCCAGATCATTAGTCTATTAGGATGGATAAGTTGCAAAGTCTAAGTAAGCAGAATCATCATTTTAAAATGTCGTAATTATTCGATACGACAAATCGAAATAAAGTTAGTTAGAGAGAGAAAAAAAAAAAAAGGTCTAGACTCATTATATGGACGAATATGTATCTGATATTTAATGTGTCGAACTAGCCACACAGTGGATATTCATACAACCTGTAATTGGCAAGTATAACAACTAATTTTTTCTTAGACGCAGGCGGTGTAAGGCAAGCCTTGCCATTACTGCGGTTAGATTGTTCACTCCGCTGGAAAAGGAAGGAATCTAGTTCATCTTCTGTTTCCATGCTTTTGTTATCAAGTAGGCAGGAGATAGAACGATCCGAAAAAACATAACTTTTTTTTAGTAAAGACGGCCTATCTTTGTAACTGTTAAAGCTTCGTTTTTCTCTTTCAGGTGAGTACGATCATAAGCCAGCTAGGAAACGAATCGATGTATTTCTGGCAATAAACAAGCGGAATACAATGTGTTATAGACCTACTTATCGATAGCTAAGGGTTGGAACATAAGAGAGGCTAAAGAAAAATTATCTTAAATATCACACGTGTTCAGAAAAGTGGACATTATCAAAGAGAAGACGTAGAAAATTTAACCTAATTTGATGATTTTTTAAAAAGGCTCTTGTCGACGTACTAGCAATGGAAAAATCGCGAGTGTACCAAAAAACGTTTTCGTTCAATAAGTTTCATAGTCGTCAGCCGTTAGTTTTCGCCACCTCGCCATGAAACTGGTCATGGCTAAAGCAATTGAACATTGCTATACCAATAACGTAAACCTAATCGCATACACATTTACGCAATTAGATTTATGTTTACACATACTATACACGTTCCTGCACGACAAGTTTCATGGCAAGATATGTTCTAGTGTATACACATAGAGCGCTCTGCTTGAGGCAACACCTGATTAAAAGCAGAAACTTACTGATCCGCTCCTGTAACCAGTAGGTAAAACATTGATTTAATTTCGGCCGGCCTTGCTATGGTGGCCAAGATAGTAGTACGAAGCAACAGGAACAGTTGAGATGATAGCCGCTCTCGGATACCTGTAGTAGCAATATAATAGGTTTGCGTGGTACATTTAGAAATGTGATGCTTCGGATTCAAAATTTTCGTGTTTCTCTTTATTTCCCTGACGCAGCAACCAGCCACACATGTAGATGGGTTCGCGCTGGGGCTCCGTCGGATATTTGCTTGCTTCGTTTATAAAATCTATTGTTGTACGGGTTGTTGGGGCATTTCCGCCTCCTGTAGACTGCGAGATGAAAAAGAAGTGCGATCATATATTAAAAGAAGGGCAACTATGTTGTGCGTATATGAGTAATAGCACTGCGTCTTGTAGTTGGAATCCTGTGTGAGGCAGGCAGGCAGGCTAGCGATTAGGACGAAGGTGTTGGATATTGTTTAATAGTTGTGAAAACATTCTAGATGAACCCTGATTTCTCCACAGTTGTTCGACGAGAAAATGGAGGTTCGGAGAAGACAATATTGAAACCGGAGCATGCGAGCGCATATCGAAAGAAGCCTCTCAGCCAGCTGTGAGTTTTTCAGTCCTCCGGTGTTGACCGTTCAAAATGCTTCCTGCTTACTCACTCGCTCGTTCGACGGCGGAATCGGGTGGCATTCGGACACCTAGTCGCAAGTAATACCGTGGGAGGCACTGTTGAACACTACCAGGGCTTATGTAGGTATGCTCCAACTAGCTCCGTTGCCCCTTTTTTTCTGGAAGTGCGGCGATTGTCCCTCTCATTCACTTGCACCTAGATTAAACTGGTAGATGTCTGGTTGGCTAACCGCCCTTCGCTGTTGCTTACGACATACGCCAATTGAACCCTCATTTAGAGAAATTCACATGGAGACCCCAGTCTGCACCATCTACTTTTGGTCGACTCTCCGCGGGCCTATGTTGTCGTAAAATGATAAAAAGGGAACAGTCTCGATGTTCCTCAGCCAACTACTGCAATCATAACTTACCGATGCTTTCTTCCACTTAGTTCCGCGGTCGAGGTGTGATTTCACGTCCTCAACGATAGGTTCCAGCAGCGGCGGTGCTGAAATATGGCCGTCCATCTTTATTCTTGTTACACGCAGTTCCGCAGTTGTTTTTCTACAATGGAGTTTGTTTCTGACTATTCAGACTGGTTCTTATTAACTTCTTCTGACCCCTCGACGAACACAGAGCCATGAGTGTCCACGTAATTATGCGCGTATGTTTAATTAGTTAGACCTACTTCACCTTATATCGGTCAACTTCTACCTTCGTAAGAAACAACGTCGAGCGACTGAAGAAGCAACGCATCACTTGTCGAGCAAATGCGACATCCGTAGGATCTAGGGCCGCAGTGATTGTGAAGGGGCACTAACAGAACAGCCTCGGGCAATTCTTGGGGGGCGAACATCAATCAACGTCCCCCAATCTACCCACGATTATGAGACCTGCAAGCGACCGTTGCTTCGAACACGAGCTGCCAGCGAATGCGCTGTCATTGCATTTCGTTTGTAAGACACTGTAATGCACTGTGTATGCGTGCTCGATACCGTCCTACAGGCCACTGAAGCCCTGCGAACTCGCGCAACAGACTGGACGAGCCCTAAGCAATACAGGGTGGTGCAACAATACGGCTGAACTCTTAATGACCCTACCCCCAATCGGTGTGTTTCCGGTCCGGGTAACCTTTGTTCAGGAGGCTTTTTTTATCTGGTATCAATACAGTAACAATAACCTGTCACGGATTACGGCTAACTACATCGCACACTAAGTCATATGACGATGAAAACGTTGCAGTCCAAGTAGTTCAACGAAACACAATTGAGATAGCATAGGTATCCACGTCTCTACAGACAGAAGGCTGGAAATTTCTAACTAAGATAAACGGAAATGATAGGTATAAATATAATAGAGGGATCGGTTTGAGGGTGAAGAACACCGACTCGGCCAGGATTGATGTTAAAGAACGAATATAGTGAAGAACATAGGGGAGTTGTTCAGTTGGTGCCTTTTTGCTATGCATGAAAGCTTAAATAATCCCGAGCAGATCGCTAGCAAGTATTGCTATTCAGTCCAAACTCTTAAGTTCTTTCAGATATTTGTATATAAGAGAGACAATAGGTATTATCTTAGGGAGCAAGCCGTCTGATGGACTACCTAGCGGCGATACTGAACGTAAAAACTCGAAACATAGAGGTATTACTTAAGGAAAACAAACGGACAGACATTTTATTTCGAACTGTAGACCTGTCTCTTCTTCGCAACTGTAATCATATACTTGTCTTCCCTGCATTATCCCATGTATGGCGATAAAAACTCCGATGGACAGAGGTTTGAACGTGCCCGTAAATCTTGCTTCGATCCATGCAATACGTATACGGGCCTGCAACCTATGTTCGGTCGGAAGGGGCGAAGGACTGTTCCGTTTGAATCTATTTTGAAGTTGGGAGAAACAACGACGCAAATGGGCCACAACTTGACGTTTATGGCACAGATCATTTTACGTTTACGGTAATACATTCGCGCATATTGGGATGGATATTGACGAATCTGTCGATTTGGCAAGGAAAAGTAATCGCTGAGATGATCTCTAAACCACTATCACTGCGCTAGAAATGATATATCCTGGAAAAACAATAGGCGTGAGGAAATGATAACAAATCAAACTTTCGTCAATAGAATCTACGATAGACGTATGATATCCGAGGATATTATCTAGCTAATTTTTGAGGGCCACAGATGTTGCTGGTATTTCGTATTTGGGAATTAGGACAGATATAATGAGTCGTTCACAGAATCAAATTGAGCGTTTCCCAGTCTTCCGATAAGCATCTCAAAGAGTTTCGCTCCTTGCAAAGCGAAATTTCTAGTCACGAATGCAACAAAGACGCTACACAGAAGAATACAAATGCACAAAACGTATTGCATAGACGGCCTGCTTTAAAACGATAATCGCAGAATTGCTATTTTCCTCGCGTTCTAAATTGATCTGATGCCTAAATTCTTACAGAAATTTAAAAAGTAAGTAAGGGTAAGAAAGTTTAAGTTGAACGTTTTGTCAAAAAGTGAATTTACCGGCTGGAGTCTAATGACCGTCTACAGCTAAGCTCCTCAAAGTGAATAGCACTATAGATCTAGCAGAATATATAAAAAGAGAACGAACGGAGTAAGTCCGTAAACAAGTGTCCTCCTTTACGCGTTATTTTTCCCTAAATAAAGATAGGGATCTGCTTGGACTCCCTGTTTATCCGATGTGTCCTTTAGCACAGCTAAAAGGATACATCGGACAAAATGCAAGAGCTTAGAGGTTTGGGTAAGAGATTTTTGTACGCGGATACACCTTGCTTATTTAGGACAGAACTGTTTGTAAGAGTCACAAACCAGTCAGACCACGTAGGGTCTCTTCAAATCGGACCTAGATATTTCGGTTGAAACTGAAGTACAGTACAGACAAAATGCAGTAATTTATAATATCCACTATGTTTTAAAGGAAAATCCCCTAATTGTAATAGTGAACGCAGGCTTAGCGGGACCCGACCAGAAAAAAATCAATTTTTAATTACGCTTGCGTATGTTGCTATGCCTATAGTAAGCAGGGTATAATTTAATTGTTCGTGGATTTTTTTGATCTTGCAAGCTCATTCTCTATATCCTTCATACGCCGCTCTTGCCCTTTTTTCTCTATTTCAGGGGAAATAAATCTGGAATAGGGAAGATGTGCGGATGATTTGGTGAGTACCTGTTTAAAATATAGGGTACTACGAGTAGTGAATGTAATTATCTTCAGGCCGATAAAATACGACAACAATACGAGTATATCTGCTATAAAATTGAAGCGTTGTGAACAGCAAAGAGGAGGCAAGATGCATTGCTGATGGCCGCTTTGCAGCTAACTGCGATTTCATTGACTCTGAAAACCAGATGGTTCCCTATGTTTAAGGTTAGTTCTGCCGTGCGTCTTTTTATTAAACATATTAGAAACTCATCGATGCAGAGCTAGAATTTAATTCAGAATTTCGTTATGTAATTTCGGTTTCTGCTTCACCTAGTGATCGACGCAGCGCTCATTATGCATTTACCGCTCATTTCTTGCGTCTTGTCCAAGTGGTTTGCCCCTTCCAACAATCCAATATTATCCGTTATGAGGTTCCTGCCGTAGGTTCTTCCCTGTAGGGACGACCACCGCGTAATCGAATCTGACTGGCGAGCGACAGCCATTGCTCAGATAATGTTTATGTCGCCAGTGAGAATGCAGGCAGGGTTGGGCAAAAGGCGAGTTAGAGATGATTGAGGGAACAGCTGAAATGCCGCCTCGACTCGCTGCAAATAGCGAACCTTTGCCATCTACTATCTGCGTACGTATTGTACATATATATATATATATATATATATATATATATATAGGTCTGTGCTGGTATATATAGAATCGTTATAGAGGTGGCAACACAGCGATAGGACTAAAGGGCCTTGAAGACAAAAACAATATACGGCATATAAAGCTGAAGAATGCTGGAAGCAAAAGCGGAATCCCTTGGGTATAAAAACTGAAGGTACACAAATAGGGTCTCATGAAGAATTAAAACAATTCCTGCTACTGGTGCTGTTGTCTCAAGCACAGAACCAAACAGCAGGCGTCATATAAAACCGCTACTCCCAGCCAACCACTACCTTCCGCGGTTATTGCCACCGTGACCCTAAGCACAGGGCAGAACGTGTCAGTGCAGACTATAGCGAGTTCCGACTTGCTACGGCCGATGTGCGCTGCTTGGGTTTTGTTGTAGTAGCCGAGCATCACTCGCTTGGTTAGCTTTTCCTCATTTCCGCATATTTCCACTGCTAAGACATTGTCCTACCCGCAAAAGCTTCTCTCTACTTCTTTCCACATAAAGAGCTGAACGAGAAAACAGAAGACACACTAACAATAGTGTGTGAATGTGAAGGCCGCAAAAGAGTGAGCTGCGAAATCAAGGATACAAAAGGAAGAGGACAAACAAGACTCAGAAATGTGTCCATTGTTCAGGAGGAGAAATGCCCCTGCAGTGGACGCTGCCTCAAGACAGTTTCATCAGCATTCGCAAAAGGTGGGTATGAGCGATATGAATTTTTATCGGAGTTTGTGCGTGTCTACGCCTCCATTATGTCAAAGGTTGAGAACGTAAGAATGAACCGCGAAGACTTTGACAAGTGCTACCCAACGCCCGCTTAGTCTTTTATGACCCGAAGCCGAACACGACATTGTCTCCTGTTTTTTGGCATCCTTCCAGTTGCAGGGCTATATGGAACGACCATGGAAATGCTACATCGTGCAAAAAAAGAAGGGGCAAAGGCAGGAAAAAAATACAGACACTTTTCCTTTACCTCTTCTTCATTTGATCCAGGGGCCGACTGACTCAGAAAGTGATTCGAGGTCGTCCAAGGCCTTAATCCATTTGTTCAATAAATGCGTTCACACGCATTGGCCACAGACACGAGATAGTGGCATACAAAGGCTCGGACTTCTGCGGCTGCTGTTTACCGGTAGTCCCATTCAACTGTTAAGGGTCTAAAAAAGAGGGAAACGTGCGTTGCACACCTAATCTGCATACATATATATATACACATATAACATGGTTGAGCCCTACGCAGTAGTGGTAGTTGTATTTCTAGGATAATTATGGATTTGCTGTTAATAAAAGGAATTGCAATAGTTCATAGATATGGACTGACCAGCGCAGAACAATTGGCAATCTAAGCCGAAATTTGTTTATGCGCCGAAGGCGATTGGCTGTCATACATATATATACACATTTATCTATGCCCACATACACAAGGTCTTGACGACACACGGTACATGCCATATGCGATGGAATGAAGAGAACAAAGTCAAAGGTTCCATTGAATCAGGCGTAGATTATAAAAAT
Source organism: Varroa jacobsoni (assembly GCF_002532875.2). NCBI lineage: Eukaryota > Metazoa > Arthropoda > Arachnida > Mesostigmata > Varroidae > Varroa > Varroa jacobsoni. The sequence goes on along the minus strand of NW_019213802.1, from coordinate 122,213 downwards.
ATAGGAATTAAATCGTTTGTGTCCATCAGTTTGATGATACTAACCTATATTTGGACAACAAATATTGATACTTTCAAGGGTACGCAGAATTTGTATAGGACCTTATTTCTGTCACACTAGATTGTAAACAACTGTTTGCTTTGTAAAGCATTGTTAACTGTTGCCAACACATTGTGGCAATTACAAAAATCATTTAGGAGCCGTTTAAACGCAAAAGGACCTTAAATCTGAAGCAAAAGTTACGAACAAACAGGCGAAATCAAGCAAAGCCCTACAACCAAGTCCATTATGATATAACCCACCACTCGTAGCAGATAAGTTTGATTCGATACTCTGTATTGTTTTTATTGCTTTAAAAATTAAATCATGTTTACCTAACGACATAATAAAACTCAAACAGATGAATTCAAATCAAATACTAAACGGAGTACATTAACAGATGGCATTCAATAGCAAAACATCAAGATAATTTTGCTACCGGTCTTCGTACATCAGGATGGGGTCGCACCGACGGATGTCCCTGGGGATCAATAGAGGTCGCTAGTCACCAGTTGCTCGAAGGCAAGGGTTAGAGAGAAGGCATTAGCTAATTATGTTTTCTGTTTCATCGTTCTAACTGAATCGCGTTCTGTTATTAACAAAAGGACAAGAAAACGACAAGCAGCCTCGAACGATACCACGCCCGCTGGTCAGCTGTCTAGTTAACTCAATTGCCAAGTGCACGACTCTTTAGAAGACAGCATTGCCCTTTTCTGCCTTATCGCTCTTTTACGTCGTCCACTATGAATCTCTGTTGCTGCTGCTTTTTGTGCCCGGTCACAGACTGCTTCACTTCCGCAGCAGTCGAAGGTCATGTTGCTGCTATTACCGTGACGGCTATCCCCTAGTCCACTTTAGCGTCACGAAGGAAATTACTCACGTGGTCGGCATCGGTGAGCATTGTGAGTCTGTTACTGCTTAGGATCTTATTACATACTGGTGGGGTTGCAAGGTCAGCCTATCGGTCTAACCCTAGATTTTCTTGTCTCTCTATCGAAAGTTTCCATTGCTCTTAAAGGAGTTTATTGCCTCCTGCGTTGCTCACCTATTTTTTCCGCTCCTTCGTTCACATACCCCATTTCTACCTAAACCCCCAACACCTCTGTTGCCCTCAACCTGCAACCCCTTGAGCAATTGCCTCATGAGAGAAAGAAAGGTCAGTGAGAGGTCATTTTAGACTTACAAAAGCCATTCGAAGATGTCCACGGAATATTTACCAGTCAGCAATAGGCCCCCATTTTATTATATGGTGATGGGCCTGGTCGGCTGCCGGGTTACTATTAGGCGACGTCTAAGATATTACTACCTGTCAAAGTTAACTCTGTCTAGCAGGATTCAGTTGATATAATAGGCCGCAAGCAAAAGGGGAAGGCTGGCTTTGGCTAAATGAAAGAGCTGATCAAAAGCTAGGGTATGTTTTTCCCGCTGTCAAAAATGGGATTTTAGCAGTGCCGCCTTTGATTCTCTTCTCTCGTATTCTCTCGAACCACTTGAGTAGAAAAGAGTCTTTTTTCTTTTGTCTATTGTCCACCTCCAAGTTCGATCTCTCTTGTTCGTCGAGCACTTTCTGTTTTTTCTAGCCTATTTTTTCTTATTAGGCATTGCAGCGGAATCAGCAGGGCACAATTACCGTGTTTGCCTTTGCCTTTCACTGCTGGACCATGATAAAAAGCTTTATTTTTCTTTTTCATTGGTTTCATGAGTAAATGTGCATTTTTTTTTCCATTTCGATTACTTATTGAGCCACAGTTAGTGTCTTTTGCTGTTTTGTACTAGGCATCATTCGCCTGTCAACGAACCGAAGAGCCAAGATCGGTTCGCTTTTCCAGCCCGTCGTTCCCATGGGCTACAAGTTCAAAGGTTTGCCTCTCAACTTCCATTGCTTCGTTGCCCTTTCGAGAACACACCGGCGTCATAGGCAGATATGTAGAACGGGTTTAAAACGAGTGTGTCGATGGTGGGCTGAAGTTATGAAATTGTTCTGCTTCTCCATTTAATTATACTGTGCTTTACTATCTTACGACCGCCTGCACTGTCGTTCCCATACAGTGAGGCTGAAGGGTGTCAAGTTCGTCTCATCGGTCGCATCTAGTTTTACGGGCAAAATTGGTCAAAATGCTGAACGATTATCCATTGTTTCGTTACTTATTAGTCGCCAAGCGACATGGCCGTTGACCTCGCATCAGGGTTACGGTCATTATCAGCGATGCAAAAATTTACAGTTACCTAACTGTATCTTCTGATTTCTTCATGTTGATATGTTCAATGCTTGGCGCGAAGAGTATTTGGCGCTGGTTCATTTACAATATACCACTAGAGAAAAATATCTGTTTTTCGAACAATGACCAATGCTAAATACGCTAATTTCTATCCAGCGTTTATGCTATTAGACTAATTGCCCCTGTGCAAGCTCTAGCAGGGGCAAGATTACATTTGTTGTTCAAACCGCTGTGTTTAACAACATGCGAACATAGTATATCAAGCTTATAGCGCATAACCTTCACTCGCCTTGAGCTTTTTACGCTAATTTGGGATTAAATATTACTAATTATTCCGCTCCGATAGAGTCAGACGCGTTTACACATACGCTGCAACGAATTTATCCATAACCGGTCTCTACAAGGGCCGATTTTAACGCGCGTATCAGCATGTTCGGATCATTAGATCGAGGGTATTACAACACGTCGTAGTGTCTTTCCAATCGTCCCGGTATATCATATACGAACCCTGAGCAAGTAGATGTTAAGTATTAAGTTATCTAGTCAAGTGGAGGAAAGTTTCTATTATGTAAGGACATCGATCGATAAGTGAAGATAATTTGTTTTGTAACTTCTTGCTATGTTGAGCCGAATGAATCTAAATGTGCGGTTGAATAAAACCCATTGTGTTCTAACATCCGTAAGCACCCAGTGAACAGTTTCCATTCCCGTTGTTTGTAGACTATCGATTAATAAAACTTACGTGAAGCATTTGCAATCAAACGCTGGATTCGTTTATAGTTTGACTCAATTTTATAGGTACGCGGCGGTGTGTCTGTGGAACAAAGATAAACTATTCATGTTCGAAAGAGTTGGGCGAACGGCATTTTACCGTCAGAACCGAGCCATATACGTACATTCAATGGCTATAGATTTTCCACGGCTAAAATCGCTTGCTTTCAGTAACTGTGCCATGATGAGTTATACTGTAAATGTTCAGGTGCCATTTTCGTGGCTCGTTTGCAAATAACATTTCGTCCATGAAATATTTAGCTAGTCTAAGCAAGAAGAGGCTGTTCTCAGGTTGCTATGTAACGGCTTTCCTAATTACGCTAATTACGGTGTTGAGCATTGACGAGGGACAGCCGTCAACGGTGCAACATATAATCTCATATGGTATCGTGCCAATATTATCTCTACTAGTATATATTTGCTATATTATTTTGGTATAGGGCTCAGATTTTTGCGGACACAGACGTTGCTTAGCTTCAGCCGTTCATTCAACGTTCATTGCATCATGTCTCTGCTGTCTTAGTATAGATGCCATAAACGACCAAACGCTACGTGCTTCTACTATTCTTTCACAAATATCTCTCGCAGACAAATTACAGTCCCGTTCCACGTTCTATCGAGCACTTCTTGCAGGTTGAAACATCATACATGGTATGACGAAGCATTTTGTTTGCTCAGTATGAACGCTGGCTCATATAAACATTCAGTCGTATATAGTGTTCAACATCTGTTTCCTCACTGATTTTCCCTTCGTAATTGGAAATGCATAAAAATAGCCGGCTTTGTTTCTACTGACATGCTAGGTTTTCGAGTTAATTTTTTTAGCCAAAATCCTATTTAAATTCTGTCCCAAAAATATCCTTATGAGGATCAATTTGTCGTCGCTACGAAATCACTGTGTACTACCTGAATGCTTGCTCATTTAACCGGTTTTTTATCGCTAAACCTCTCTTCGAATGCCATTCGTTTCAATATCGAGAAGTGCGTTATCGTAGACAGAAACAAAAGCCATCATGTGTCCTATTGTTAGCAGGCTGGCAGTCCCACCGTCCCCCATAACAGGCTTGCATTTAAACGAACAGTATTAGGAGACTTTATAAACCATTGTAGGCACTTACGAGCAATACGGTCGAACGCACTTACAAATTCCTTCCATTTTCAATGCAAAATTATTATTATTTTTTACTAATCAGCTCATGCTGTAACTTTCCTCTGACAGCATTCATTCCCTTTAGTACCCTATATTTATACGTTTTTGTCATAGTCATCATCTTTGGTGGCCAGACTGGCCTACTGGTGCCTCCGCATCTGTCGGACAAACAATTAGTTATAGCTTTTTGAAAACCTATTTTTGTTCCATCGTTTTGCTCCTCTTTCTACACATACGGCTCGTACTACGTAGTAAAGTTTTCTTATTCATCAGCCTATTCGGCTTGTCAGATTGCCGATCTGATCGACAAGCCTCTTCACCTAACTATTATTCTTCGTGATGCTATCCGTGTGTCCAGCATTTGAGCATAGATATTTGGCAGGCTGTTGATCTACTAAGGTATCTTGAATCAGTTGAGTATGTGTGCTTCGTGTAACGTGTGGTTTTGCTTGCTTCTAGTTTAAAAATCTGATGAGTCGGCCTTTAGGCGACGGTTGGCCTGGCTTAATCGAGAGTTCGCCAAACCACCAAAAATCAAAGGCGGTCACGAGTGCACTAGCCATAATCAGGCCCGTAAAGTGGAAGCCTACTCTACAGTACGCAGATTCGTTAAGTCTGAACACAGTCGGATGACAGTTATCATCAAGCGTGCCTAGATATATCGTTCAGGGCGTCTATGCCCTGTTTGTGTGAGTGCCGTAGCAGCTGTTTTTCGGCCGAAAAAGAACCAGCGTCAGGAACAGGATGAGGCACCGGAGGAAGGAAATCAACGTTAACACCGGGATGCATGAATCATATCGAGTGTACGTGACAAGCCGACGCGCTATTTCGTTGCCGACGAACGTTTCTTTGCCGCAGCCAACCGATCCCAATTCCCCTGGCTTTTTGTATTTTCAAACACTCTTGCTTGCCGGCTTCGGGATAAGTGCGTTCCTTTGTACGATATTTCCCGCCGTCTGAGATCACTGCCCTCCTCAGAAACGGTTATCTATTTATATGAACGAACTGATCTAAGGGTTGAACTTAATTAAAGATTCTTCTAATCAGTCTCCGACAAGTGTCTCTTGCTTTTGGTGTACACAGTACGTAGTAAAGTGTAGAAGTGCCGTACTTGACAAATTGCGTAGCTTGAATTGTCAACATTCTATCATTTGCTCGGGCGAGCATCATTACACTGACGGGTAATTTTTACCACGTGGTACATACTCTGTTTACTCGAATCACGCTAACAAAGGCGACAGTTTCGACAATGATTGCAATGATATTAAATCTTCGTTTCCTTTGGCTGTTCCGAAGGGCAAAAAACAGCTTTATCACTCAGAGTAATTATCTCCTGGGTTTCGTTGTGGTAGCGGAATTGACAGTGCGATACGATTACACTGCTGTGAATCGATCGCAAACGCAGTACAAGTCTACCTTTGTTATCCGACTGTATAGCTAGCAGTTGGTACCTACCAAACTATTAACAAGGCACGGTCTGCACTGCAACAGATCAGCTACATATATATGTTATATGTGGCTCCTCCCGAAATACACAATCATCCTTGGCTTAGCGTTTGTTTTCCTGCTATGAATAGACATTCATTAGTCTTAAGCCTCGCCACTTCTCTCTCTGTTCACCCTGTAACGCTTCCCTTGCGATGCCTGTCGCTAGGGCTCTCCGTGTATTTGTCAGCTTGACTGCACGCGACCAGCCTTACTTCCAGAAGGAACTTTTTCAATGTCCATAGACGCGTGAAGTTCTTTCTGGTTGATGCCAGTGGTGAAGGCCAAGCGAGTGTCAGGACGAAGAATCGGGAATAAATTAGTCCGTCTGACGGAGGCAGAGCGCTGTGTTCGCAGAGAAGCTGTGTTCCGTCTCAGCTGTCTAGACTACATTTTTACAGCTGTTTTCCTGCGGAGCAAATATCAATAGGAACCTAGAGCGCCGAGTTGATGTTTGGAGCCTAACAAAGTGTACTTCTGCTCCTGTGTAGATCACAAATATGAAATTCGTTGTTAAACCTCACGCCAAAGAAGCGACGCCATCGTTATTACCCCACGAAGCGAACAATATATGGGATCGCTACGCATCTCAGAACTAAATGCGTTCGCGTGTACACACTGTCCCCAACGTCTTGCGCCAAAGCTAATTGAAAGGTCGGCGAGTTTTTGTGGCGGCCAGGAACAGCTTTAGGCAAGCCTTATGGAGTCGTTAGGCAACGAGTTCCTCAGTCTGAGGGAACCGAGAGAGCAGGACTTTGATTCTTAGGGCGACCCGGCATCAGTATGGCTCATCACGCACATCGTCAACAATCAATTTACAGTGACGTCAACTTCTGCAGTCTACTAATAGCAGTCCTGCAAGCAAACGATACGATGTTTAAGATTGAAAACAAGCCTAGCCTGTCATGCAGATGGATGAGTTATTTTTCTCTTGTTTTTTGTCGAAACATAATTTGCTGCCTAGAAAAGTCCTGAACTCGCTCTGTACGCAAGAGGTCAGTTTCGCGTAGCTTTAATCGAAACAAAAGAATTAATAGAATTATTAATAACAATGATTTGCCTTAAGCAAGAACGCTTCAGTATATCGACTGAGTATCATACACGGTGAACACAAAGATATGTTAACGATTTGAGAGTCTTTGCCCCACATCGATACATATATATTACCAGGTAATTTTTATTTTATTCTCACGCGTTAATTTGCACAGTCGAGAAAATAAGGACCCATAGTTGTTATAGTTAACTTTGAAATGAGACATTGATAATTGTTTTGGTCGTGCTAGCGTCATAGCTTTTTTTTTTTTTTTAACACACCGTCAACTTTGGGCTTGTGTTTACCGTGTGTTATATCGCGCTGGATCTAAACTATAATATTACCACAAGGATGGGTTTTTTTTTATAATAAACCCATGAAACGGAGGACTAACGATACGCCGTGACAGCCATATGCCAATGCTGAGCTTTCAATCAGCGGTGGCCACCAGTTCACGGTTACCATGGCCACGCACCCCAACAGATGGGCATTTAGACTACACTGCCCCGCCTGGGCTATAGCAAATGATAGACTTGTAATTAGGCTCGTGTTGCAGCAAATATTATGGACCCACGTAACCCTGACATAAAGCAATAGGCCAATATTCTAAAACCTTGAGCCATAATAAATTATGAATGAAATGAACACGGTGATCTCCAGTGCAAGAGGCTTAGACAAGAAGTTTATCTAAGTATCTTAGAAAAGCAAGTTATATGCTGTGGCAGTTACGGCTGTTAGCACTTTTAGCTGAAACGAGTTTTGCTCTTAATAATTATTAATTGTTATCACACGCAGTGACTTCAACATGCGACGCATCGACTCGACATAGGAGAGCCAACATGTATAAAATGCCGTTCTAGTTCACCTTATAGGTTTGCCCCGCGTACTCTAGGTTCATGGTTATATTATTTAACTACACATCAATAAAAATTTATTCCAAAAAAAAGCCATCGCTATCACTGCTGCCTGATCGAACTGACGCAATCTTTAACTTATCCACAAACGATGACGAATTGATAATAATTTGAATCAGATTTTTAAGTTTTGTTTAATTATTTTGGCAAATAGAAAATAAGAAGGTCTTTGAAAGGGCTTGAACTAGGTTTCTAAATAATCTGCTAAAAGGTATAGTAGAATACTCGAAACATTGGCTTATCGCCTATTATTAACACGGAAATATAGTTTCCTTTCTTCATGCGCAACAGCCTAAGCTACTTGAGGGATTGGGGTACCCTCTCGATTCTCTGACTGATTATTTTTTGTTATGATAAAATTTCGTTGAAATCCAAGTTTGTATTGATTAAAGAGTGCACATATATGTACACGAGTGGAGGCTGCTGTGTCAATAACAAGCGAAATAACTTAAGCCACACAACATGTATTAGCAGTTTAATTTTTACTCGTATGTATAACATGTACATATAAAATTATGATGCTTAATTTACTAGTATACTTGGTATAGAGCTGCGTTAAGAAATCTTAGTACGTTTGTTTTGTAATAGTTATTGGAATATTTAATACCATGGCTAATTATCTATTTTTCTATTAATTTGCCAATTACCTCGCAGATATTTACTATGACAGTTTACCAACTGAGGCTCCGCAGCTAACAGTCAGAGGCGCCATAATCTGGTATTTTTTCTTTACAGTTTTCGTTATTTCCCTATGAGAACAAATCCTAGAGACGACCTCTTCGGTATGGAATGAAGGATTTGCCCCATTAAAGGGTGTAGCCAGGATGTGTCTCGTCGAACCTATCTCGGTTTTTCCCAATAGACCTGTGAAACGTCATGGGAATCATACAGCAGCCAGCTGATCAGCGCTAAGATCCGAAGCAGCGTAACTGCGTGCCTCCTTTGTGGCTGTTGTAGCAATGAGATATCGATTAGCCACTTAGATCACGCCGCCGCTAGGTGTGACTGTTGGTGATCAACAGATGTTGACAACCCCACTAATAAGAAACATGGGGGCGGGGGAGATAATGAAAGATAAGGTGCAATCAAGTTATTAGTCCACTTAGCTACCCCAGCTCCAGCTGCAGCTATTCCTCACTTACAACTCTACACTCACAAAAGTGGACGTAAACAGCAGACCGTAAACAGTAGCAAAAGGAGCAGTAAGCAGTCGAAAGCTTAGTGTGGTCGGGTCGTTACCGAAGGGACATTCGATAGGGGGATTTGTTGACGGAAGCACAACTTTGCCAGCTCTGGGCCATGTTCACTAGGGAGTTGTAAACACCTCATCCGAGCACTTCTGTCCCGCTGCCAGTGCCAGAAACTGCTCGTGTCCCGCCAATCATCCCTAGTTGCTTCCTGAAGCTAATAGACAACAAATAAGTGGCAATGAATAGGAGACTGTGCATGCGCATGATTTAGTATACACAGCCGATCTCAGACAATGTTTACTTCGCGATTCAGTCGGTCGTTCTTCTTGATGATATACTCCTTTGGGAAGGTATCTTCGTTAATGAAAGGTATTGCTCGACTAATATAAGCTTTATATAGATGTTAGCATCGTTGATGATTGCCTGTTTGGGGTTTCCCATTTTCTTTTTTTTGTAATAGCACATCATTAGTAGTGCAGTTATTGTTTTTGATCCGTCATGGCTACTGCGTTGTATACTATGTGCTGTTCGGTGGAAGAATTTTCGAACGTCTACTAGCTACAAAGTTTTTTGTCGATCGACAGTTTGTCTCCCATATCGTGGAACGATACACAGAGTTTATACGACTGATGCAGGTAAAAAAACTAACGTGGAATGTTTGGAAGTTAATTGCCAACATAAAACTACAGCCGTGTAATGTACGGAACCTAGACGCTGAGTTATGGTCAGTGCTTCAGCGCTTGTGTAGCCTTCATGCAGTACCTATGGTCTTCAACAATGTGTAAAATGCTATAGGCTAATGTAACTCTATGTGACGATGCATGGTCGTTTAACTACAACTCTGAGGCCACTTTCAAATCCTAAAGTTTACGATAAATTATTGGAAACCATGGATTCCCCTTAGGATATTTGAAGATCTAATCTTTTTACATTTAACAGGGCCTAGTGCGATTCTTACTGAAGCCTTGAAACTAACGAAGTCCAACTATCCATGTATTTCATCGTTTGAGAGCCAAGTATTGGTCATGTAAATGTAACACAAGCAATTATAAAAAAAAAAAAACCTTTTCCTATGTTTCGCTGAACTGTTGTACATACTAATTGTAAAATTTTGTTTATTTGCACAATACCTTCGTCTTTCCAGACGGGTAACACTGCGCAAGTATATTTAGCGACAGATAGCTTTCCATCGGTTTTAATTTTCCTGTTCCAGAGTGTTTGGACGAATTGAAATGACCTAATTGTTCCTGTTTGTTGTCCTGTTAAAAAAAATTAGCCAGCCGCAATAAGTTACGATCCATCGGTTTCGTTATTTTCGGATGCATTCAGGCTGATTCGATGCCTAGATGCCAGAAAGGCTTAGTTCTCGGATTAAACGAAACGACACGAAAAGAGTGAAACATCTTTCTCAATGGTCCTAATCTTTTGCGATCGACCTCCTGAGATTTGGTTCAACTTAATCACCTCTGCTCGACTCGTGTAAATAGCTTTTTTCAGTCACCATTGCTTTCGACCTACTGGCCGCCTGACAAACACGAAACAAAAACTTAACGATATAAACGCAATTCACTAAATTCTGTATGATACCAGTGTTTGTAGAATACGACTCACTTACTTAGAGAAAAAAAAAAAGTGTTATATACTAGTTTGTCCTTGGGAGACGCATCACCAATGCTCTGCCTTTAATTAGAACCATTCACCTTTGTGGCATTTTTGCACGATCCTGCTACACCGGGAAATTCTTCATTTCCAACATCAGGTATCAACCGTATGTTAGTGCAGCTACACGATGCCATAATACTTACGTTCCTGCAAAAGATATATCTCTTTTCAAGCCAAGACATATATGAGACAGTGGGGCTTTTAATCAGCCTTGTTTGCACTGTCACCTTTTTGCGCCCCTATCTTTCGAGTAGCCATCAAGCTCTAACACGATAATGATATGCACGCGAAATATTGAGAGGAAGTTTTTGCTATGTTAGTGCGTGGATCGATGTCCACAATGTATATAGACAATTTTTGAGCACATTGTCGCGTGGCGCACCACTCGCTATGGCCTGGATCTAAAGAAGATCTGCCCTATCCCACAGGAACAAGAAGCACAGAACGATAAGGGAATAAGTAGAAATTGTATGTATTGCTGTCGTTAGCAATTTTTCTATATGCTAATTTGCTGAAGCCGTTATTTTCACTGTCATACAGAAGAACAGCTAGCGCCGTATCTATCGCCAGTGACAGCTAAATCGTGAACTAGCGCAAGGTTAGGATGCTCTACGATGTTCCGAGTTTATCAGCCCTTCCTTGTTTACTACCAACCCGACTTGTTCATCTGCTGCCGAGAGAAGACTGCGGCTGGTCTCACTTGCTATCGCTGCTGCTATGCAAACGTTCTCATCGAACTCTTTTTTGTTTTTGAGTGTTTAGAATAACAGGCGATGTTGACATGGCGCGATGGTTGCAGCCTTATCTAACAATACGTTTAAGCATTTATCCTAACTATATACGCCCGTCTGCAAGGGATACAAATGGCTTTTGGAGTTCCGCCTGACTGATCGTGTTTTCGCGTTCGAACCAGAGTCGAACTTCTCGTGTAAGCAAACTTCGAAAACTAGAAGAAGAGAAAAATCAAGCTTTGGCATCTATTCTTCGCTGCTCCTCAACATAAACGGCACAGCAGCCCAACGAAGGAAGAATTAGTAGGCGCTCGTTTTCTAAACGGAGCTCGTGTTTGCTCTTCGGGTCCAACGTCCGCGTGTTCTCCTACAGCTTAGTGTCATTAACTATGGGTCCTACCTATACGCCTGTGCATGCACGTACGACAGCGTCGTTCCACTTCGAACCGCTAACTTTAACAAGGAGTAGATCTATCTCTCATTGCTTCGTGTATCCAAAGGGGCACCTAGTTGTGATTCATACCGAGGTGGAAACTTTCTTTCTATTCAAAATTAATTTTGCCAGAAAATTCAGGAAATATAAAAAAAAAGGAGCAATCACCAGTCCCTTTGAGCCCAAGGGCCTATGTTGGCGCTTAAAACCTGGTCCCAAAAGGCTGTTCTACCGCTTTCTGCAGTGTCATGCACTCCCTATACCCCTAGACGGAGTGAAGAGCCTCCCAAGTCTCGCCTCGCAAGGTTCCCTCCAGGAACCTTGCGAGGCGAGACCACAGCAAGGATGACTGCTCCAGCCTTGGAAAGATTTTGACAATGATGCAAAGAAAAAAGTACCAGAGCAGAAAGAAAACGAGCTGAGGTGAATTGGCACCATTAGTTCACCCGTTTACGATGAAATAGCTAAATAGATAAAAAAAAAAAAAAAAAGAAAACAGACAGAAAAGCATCAATTATTTCATTATATCTTTCCCTTGGTCCACGCTGGCAACAGGCTTGCTTTTTTTGATTATTCCTTAGCCCTACTAGGTCTTTAAGGCAAGATCATATTATGTCATATGTCATCGATTACCTTGATAGGGTTCCCAAAAAAAGACTCGTCAAAAAACTAAGCGAGACATTGGCTCGTTGAATATATTTTCTTCCACAGTCTCGTGCCTCGTGACAATACGCGGTAAATCTTAGAGACGAAAATATTTAGGCGATCTTAATAAATATGTAAACGTATGTACATAGTAAACGCCTAGGGTAACTCGCATAGTTATATGTCTTATTATTAGTACAGTAAGGAAATATATATTATTTCGTCAATGCTGATATTTTCAAAGTGTGCTCACAAACAAATAATATTTTTTAGTTTTATATAGTTCATTTATGGTTTGATGAAGTTATGGCTAACAGCACGATTTGTACCTAAGCCTAACGTTCTGTTGCTATCGAAACTCGAATGGATGGAGGGTATTTTGAAAAAGTGCAGTACTGCTCACGTCCGGATGTGTCATATTCGGTAATCTAGAGCCTGCAATATAACGGGGTGTGGGAAGGAAAGGCTCGTCGAGCGGAAGAAAGTTGAAAGCATTGATACCTCTACCGTTGTTAACGGTGTTAAGGAAATTGTAATGTATTGGTCACAAAAATTTATAAAGTGACGATTTATCTTTACTAATCCTTGCTTTTGAGTACATTTATTAATTATTATATACATTGAGACACTAGCTTAGCTACATAATAATGTTAGTAATATATATATATATATAATTAACATTAAATAGCATTTTTTGCTTACATTAAAGTAAATAACGAATACTATTTTTAGTTATACATTGCCTTTCATTTTAGTGAAAGAAGCGGCTGGTTCGATACTTGATAACATCTAAAGGTGGTGCAGACTTTGCACAGGTTCACTTATCAGATAATGATAAAGCTTGAGTCCAAGTTCGTAGAACTGTATTTGATCGCTTTTTTTTAACTTGAAGTGAAAACGTATTACCGGTTACAATCTTATTTCGCCTCAAGGAAGATATTTTTGAAAATATTACTCTGCAAGGTTGCGTCACATCGAGGGCTTACAGTTAAGTCGCTAGACAAGTTATAAGTGTATTTTAATATTTTCCGCAAAAATCCAATTCTTAATAAACCCGTGGAAAGGATTACACGTGTGTATCACACGCAAAACTTGTTGCGTCCGTATAGCTACACATTTTTAGGTTTCTGTAGATAACGGGTCGCAGTTTGTTTACAGGGACACTCCGGTCAAACACACTCACAGCTGATTAATTAATTGGTTGAATCCGTTTCAGCAGAAACCTTATCTTAGGGAAAAAAAAAAAGAGACTTCATATGATTTATTGTACTAGCGGATGACATGAAGTATACGTAACTAAGCATCCTTAATTTAGAAGTTCAGTCAAAACCTAGAATTTCTCAATTTCCGTTGAAAGGCATTCTTTTAGGTTACTCAGTCGACTCGATCTTCTGTACTTTATAGTCAGTTTAACCAGCGAATAACTTGGACGAGTTGTATGCAGCGTATTTGCTATTAAGAGACTGTATACGGTGAGCGTCATTTACGAACAAAATCTGTCATCTATCTATGCAGTCTGCATTATCTATATGTATTGGTTCTCCCAGATGTCAATTGTGACCTACTAGTAGCAACATGCTGGCCAATTTAGAGTTTGTTGTATGTTCCGTCACGGGCACGGTCCCGAAGGTAGACCGATCATAGAATAGACTAGGGAAGGGATTTTAGCTCAGTACCTTGTGATAGATTGAGACAATGCAGAATTTAGGCGCTAACATGCAAGTACCTGATTCTCTCTGCGGCGCCATTATCAAACGCAACCAAATCGGGGTAATTTGTTTGGAACTTAATTGTGTTTTTTGCCCGGCCAGGTAGTATTATTTTTTTTTTACCGTCGGACATATCATAATCGCGCACACGAAAGCGTTTTAGAGAGGCTTTAAGAATGCGCTTTGTTTGTTGATTAAAATTTTACATAATAAATACTAGTTAATACAGCAACTACCATATAGTAAGAAAAAACGAAAGACCTCAATTGACGATCCGCCATGCTATGCTTCTGGTTGACCTTGGAAGCGGCCGCAAATACCAAAGAAAACCTCGCGAGTCACACGGTCTCACAGGGCAAGATTAGAGACGAGTGACTAAAGATGATGGGTTCATTCTGTGGGATAGTTGGAACGGAGTAATGGAAATGGCGGGAAGACTGGTTCGAAGCGAAGGCTAAGATGATTTGCAATTCCACGAGCTTCTCAGAAGCCACCGGCCATCAGTCACCGACAGGGTTGAATTATGTGGTCGTGCTGTCAGTGTCGGTAGCTAAAGGGGTCGGCTAGCCAAGGCATTAGCATTAATAGAACAGAAGAAGATGCAGTGGGAAGCATCGCTGATATATACTCTAGCTTTGACTCTTCCCTTAACCGCGTTCGAATGCCTGTGTGTCCGTCTGGTGTATCCTTCCGTCAGCTTTTCCGCGTTTCCCAGCTTCCAAAATGCCACGATCAGTGGTTGATACGAAAGTTAGAGTAGGCTAATAACACTACATTGGCCGACTATAGGGATGAGAGGCGTGTATCTGTTGTCGTGACGCTGCCCTCTGCAAGCCACCAGTGGAGCGTCTGTCAGTGAAGTGCCTCTGTGTTGGGGTACATAGTATTATTTTATGGGGTGACAGCAAGACCTATTCAGTAATGCGATTAACGAATTAAGCCAATACTTAACCGCTATCTGAACACTAGCTACTCAAAGAGGCTATCAGTAAGCCACCGATTTTCCGGACTGATTATATTCAGCGTCTTAGTAGCCATTGTGGGCAAAGTATCCTTTCATTTGTCTCTCGTTCCTCTTTTCGCTTCGGTTCTTATCATCTTAGATGGAACTTTCTTACCTGATTTGTCTTCAGTCCCTTTATTCTGCTCTGTTCTTCACTCTGACTTTCTACAGATGGACCCGAATGAAAAGGCGCTGATTTATTCGACATTAGAGACATCGTCGATTAAGAGGCGCGTAAGATACTGAAACCTTATCATCAACTACTACCGCCTTCTATTACCAGCCAGAAATGGAAGTGGTTATTTAAATATAACGCGCCTCTAGTTGTTTACCCAAAGAAAAAATGAGAGGAACAGCGCCAAAGAAGTAAGTTATGCGGGCTACAAAGGCAGTTCGATATGTGACATCTTCCTGGAAGGAGGGACAGGAATAAACTGGCTATTGTTGTTGCAATAAGACACAAGAAGCGGTATCCTCCATTCATTGGCGTTTATCTATAACACTTGAGTAACTTTGGATAGGATCAAGCATGAACCGCTTCTTCGTTCACAGCCGCTGGTGTCTTTCTCTTGTTGGAGTCAATAGGACTTGAATGAAAACGATCTGAACCGGCCCTAATGGTCAGTTCTGATAAAGGTTCGTTGTTAACTGTCATATCCTGTATTTTCTGCTTCGATCAGGTTCTTTCAAATCAAAAGCAAAAGACGTTATGAGAGGATACTCCCACTGAAGGCCACCCAGCCGAAATAATTTGATGATGTAATAGAAACCCCCCAGAAAAGCCTTTGTGAGAAGATGTAAAGACACCTCTTTGCTGCAAGTCTAGGCTAGTTTGGGTTTGGTCTCTACGTCTTCTACCTAGTCACTGGAGGGTAATACAATATAAAAAGCGTTCTTTTAAAAGGGGAATGATACGGTACGCTGAGGTGTCCTTGTCTGTGTATTCGGTTAGTTATACGCTACGCAACAAAAAATATTTACAATACTGGTTTCGGTTATATCCTATGGTTGTATCGAAAAGTTATTTTTTAAATTAATTTTTTTCTGACCACGTGAAAGTAACTGACTTTACCATTTTAAATAAATTTGTTATTAGAAATTGTCAGCGATACGAAAAAGATTGATTTGGCCTCGCAATATGCCGTAACTCAAAACCTCCTTCCAGAAACCGATGCTATACACATCAAAATAAAGTAATCTATTTTAATGAAAGGTCATTCATGCGGTATAGCCAATAAGTCATCTAATCACAGATATTTATATTTGTTTATTGAAGACCCCCCCCCGCGAACGAGATTGCTGGTGCTGAACGCAAGCTTCATCATCCCCAATATCTGAATTAGGTATCTGCCAACTTTATGCGCAGCCCTCATATTCTGGTTAAAAGCTATGAACATTTTTAAAGTCTGGCCCTTAGGAGGATTGTCCGGGGTTGCGGATTTTGGAATTGATACCCCTATTCGATTTGCAGTACCCTAGGAGGAAATTCTGTCGTTGATGCTTTTTAAGTTTGCACCTTGTTTCTGCTATCCCAGACCTACGTGCGCATTCTAATGTAACCGACATACGTTTTATAGGTAACACGAAGTCTATGAAGACACACCTTTGTATAGAACGTGAAGACTGCACACAGAACGGCATCTGGGTTTAGGTGATTTCAAAGAAGATAGAAGCGTACATCTATATTAAAATTATGTGCACTGATATTGCTTTATGCATATATTTGAAAAATATTTGCCTTTCTGTATAAATAACCAGCATTTTTTTAGTGCTGTGTCTTCGTAGTGCCTTCATGTTTCGAGTAGAAACAACTGGTGAGTGCAGTAAGCAACAATGCCGTCCACCATATCAAGCTTCGAGGAAAATGCTTCTAAAAGGAAAAGACATATTAGTAAGTTTTTTAAGTCTATTCACACATTCTTCCGTTGCATTACTTTTGCGGAATAGCCAAAATATTGCAAACGAGTTCGTATGCGCCTGCGTCTTCGAACAAAAATCTCTAGACTCGAAATATAACTGAAAGAACGCTAACGAATAGGCTTGATCGTGTCTCAAGTTATATCGAAATTTCAAAAGTTGTTAAGTAGTTAGTCTTTGAGATGACATGCCCTTTCGCGTTGAGCGCCGGCGGTATTACTTACTCATGCTTGCTATTCTGTTCAGTGCCAGCCTTTTTGACACTCTTTTGTTTTGCTTCGCGCTCTTTGCCTTTTACTAGAATGGAATAAGGAAAAAGCTGGGGGATTACGCAAGCCATACGCGAATGATAATTTCAGCCAGAAACGGTTTTAGGTCAGTTACCAGGCCAGGTAAAACAAAATCTTGTCCGGCTACAAAAAAGCTTGATAAACACATCACCTAATCTTTCGTTGCAACTGCTAGGGGTGTTTCGGGGCAAAGGTGAAGGAAGCAGAAGGCAAGCGTTTGCTTAGAAGAAAAAAATCAAGATATGATATGAAGAGATTTCCTAGAGGCTCCTTTACAACGAACATGACAGGCTGGGCTTGCCAAGCTCATGTGGTACGTTGTCAAGTCTCTCAAAAGTACTTGCGTTAAAAGGGGGCGGCGCCAGGAAAACCGCAGCCACCAAGTGGGTTGCGTTTTGACCTTTGAGTTTGGCTTTTATAAAAGACCACAGAAGCAGCAGCAAGAACGATGGCGACGCCTCTTGCTTCTTTGCCAGTTCTTCGCTTTAAGGTCATCATTACGTGCGTACGTACCGTTGTGTTAACGCTCTGCTATTGTAACTGCCTTAAGGACTTTCTTGCATTCTAAATTAGAACTATAGAAATTTTTGTGCTGAGTCTCTTTCCTCTCGTGGAATGGGTGCATAGGCCAAACCTCAAGTTGTACGTACATACTCGTGTTCATGGCGACACCAACCTGTAAAGCAAAAAGCCGTAAGGCACTGAAAGAGAGACAACGCAGCGACACACATCTTTAGTTCACTGTGTATGTTTCGATATGGATATGAAGAGCGCAAGGGTGTAGTTATGTTTTGAAAACCATTTGAAATATATTAGACAAGAATGTGTTACAACGTATAAAGAGCTCCAGCTGAGAAGTAGGCAGGTCTGAGAAGTTCACGTTGTTCTTTTAACTACACACAAGAAAATAAAATCTCCTATGAAACCGCAGTAGTTACTAGCTTTCTTTGATACAACATATATTGTTAGAATGGTAAGAACATAGGCTGAATTAATAGAAAATACCTCATTCTTAAAACTATACGTCTATTGTTCTCCGGGCCAAACATTCCACTTTACCATGTATATGACGATGTCCTTAAAGTGGCTAAACTCGTATTCAAGCGTTAGTGCTCAGCGCAAATAACTTCCTATGCACTATCCAATCAACGTAATAGATATGCCTGCGAACTTTGATGAAGTGCGTCGATTAACCCATTGGAACTTCGTTACCACCTTCCCCTCAGGCTGTCTTTGTTCCATCCACAAAGTGAACACAACTTCCGACAATTCTCGTACACGTTTCATCTTTTTTTTGCTGGCAGTTTTCCACAATTAATATATACGACTAACGATGATTCACCAATCAAGTGTTTTTTTTTTTTTTTGTTCTAGAAAACGTCACTGGCGAAAACGCTTTATGTTCACTTTTCGTTGTTTAGCCTGGTAATATGGGATTTCAGTTTCGGCTATAACAATACTGCTGCAATTTTCAGAGCCTATCACAAATTAAAGTTGCTGGAGCCAATGGATAAAATCAACATTAGGTAAAATGTACGTACCTACAAAGAGGTTGTCAACCATCGCCCAGGCAATTCCCCGC
Source organism: Varroa jacobsoni (assembly GCF_002532875.2). Taxonomy (NCBI): domain Eukaryota; kingdom Metazoa; phylum Arthropoda; class Arachnida; order Mesostigmata; family Varroidae; genus Varroa; species Varroa jacobsoni. The sequence continues at coordinate 103,440 of NW_019213802.1, read as the reverse complement.
TCGTTGCCACTGGAGGTAACAGCTATGTTACAATAGCTACGTCTCCTTTTTGATCGTAGTGCCATGAGTTGTGCTACGCTATAATTTTCTTATTAGGCACCACCTCCCCTTACCTTTGTTAGAGGCCGTGTATTATTCCCATAAGTCATCTACCAACCTTAGCTAACTTAAATATGTCGCAAAAATGGATTTTCATCATTGGTAGATTAGCTTACTTTGGTTCTTAGATATCCTGTGAGGTTTTTTTTCTATAGACTGGACATCATCTTAAACTGTTGCATTAGTGACCATCCGTAATGCAATGAAGACAGTAATTAGCATTCTCAGAAATCTTGTACTGGTGACCTTCTCTATCGCATTGATAACACGTTGTGGCCTGCTTCTTCTTTTCCTAGCAGTTCCCGTGTTTTGAACAGAGTTTCGGGGACACCAGCTTCTCAAGGTTGCACATGATACACCCTTACTGGAACTTATCTTGTTTAATAAACCTGAATTAACCTGCGATAATTATCTTTAACATTTTTCCTAGGTGGTTGTACCTCTAATACATTTCACTTTAATTTCGATACTATGAATTGTACTATTGTGTGCTTCTTGACTCCGGATGAGCAGCCGTGGCCTCCGATTAGCATTCTGCCCTCAGCTGATAGCTGCTATTTGCGACAAGAACTTTTCGTGTAACGCTGCTTTTTTTTTATTAACTACGAGATTCAGCTCCCCGTTTCTTTCAAACGAAATTTTGTCAACATCGACATACAGGTCTGTTGGGCTAATCTGACCCATTTTGTCCGCTTATCACACTAACTGCCAGGCTATTGAGTCTCGTCAGATTTTTGACACTTTTCCTGGGGCTGTCGTTGGAAGACTCTGCTCCGAAGGCTAACCTCATGTTAAATATGTAAAATGCAATAGAACGTTTTCTCGAGTTCCGCAGAACATAGTTAGTTCATTATTGATTTCACTAGAAATTTTTTCCATTATTGTTACCTTTGAGGTCACCGTTTCTGTGTTTAGGTCACCCCGTTAT